>NW_027597899.1:0-61000 GCF_964194155.1 Cetorhinus maximus
AACCTCAACAATGAAAAACACTAAACAATTCATCAACAACCTCAACATTCAAAAACACCAAATAATTCAACAAAAACATCAACAATGAAAAACACCAACAGCTTCAACAATCTCAACATTGAAGATCACCAACAAATTCAACTGCAACCTCAACTTTGATAAATACAAAAAAAAATATAAAAACCATTGAAAACACCAATAAATTCAACAATATCAACATTGAAAATCACGAACAAATTCAACAACAACCTCAGCAATGAAAAACATCAAAAAATGTAACAACAACCTCAACTTTGAAAAACACCAAAAGATTCAACAAGCTCAACATTGAGAAACAGCAACAAATTCCGCTTCAACCTCAACTTTGAAAAATACAAAAAGATTCAAAAAAAGACATAGAATACACCAATAAATTCAACAACAATCTCAATATTGAAAATCACAAAAAAATTCAACAACAACCTCAACATTGAAAAACACCAAATTATCAACAACAACCTCAACTTTGAAAAACACCAACAAATTCAACAACCTCAACATTGAAAAACACCAACAAATTCAACAACAACCTCAACTTTAAAAAATACAAAACGGTTCAACAAAATAAAAATTGATAACACCAATAAATTCAACAACAACCTCAATATTGAAAATCACCAACAAATTTAACAACAACCCCAACAATGAAAAACATCAAAAATTCAACAACAACAACCACAACAATGAAAAACACCAAACAATTCAACATCAACCTCAACATTCAAAAACACCAACAAATTCAACAACAACCTCAACATTAAAAAGCACCAACAAATTCAACAACATTCTCAACATTGAAAATCACAAAAAATTCAACAAAAACCTCAACATTGAAAAACTCCAACAATTTCAACAAAGTCCTCAACATTGAAAAACACCAAAAAATTCAAAAACAAACTCAACATTGAAAATCAACAACAAATTCAAAAACCTCAACATTTAAAAACACCAACAAATTCAACCACAACCTCAATAATGAAAATCACCAACAAATTCAACAACAGCCTCAACAGTGAAAAACACCAACAAATTCAACAAAAACCTCAGCAATGAAAAACGCCAAAAAATTCACCAACAACCTAAACATTCAAAAACACCAACAAATTCAACAGAAACCTCAACAATGAGAAACACCAAAAAATTCAACAACAACCTCAACATTGAAAATCACCAACAAATTCAACAAAAACCTCAACAATGAAAAACACAAAAAAATTCATCAACAACCTCAACATTCAAAAACACCAAATAATTCAACCAAAACCTCAACAATGAAAAACTCCAAAAAATTCAACAACAACCTCAACTTTGAAAAACAACAACAACTTCAACAACCTCAACATTGAAAAACACCAACAAATTCAACAACAAACTCAACATTGAAAATCACCAAAAAATTCAACAACAACCTCAACATTGAAAAACTCCAACAAGTGAAACAACAACCTCAACAAAGAAAAACACCAAAATATTCAACAAGAAACTCAACATTGAAAATCACCAACAAAATCAACAAAAACATCAACAATGGAAAACACCAAAAAATTCATCAACAACCTCAACATTCAACAACACCAACAAATACAACAAAAACCTCAACAATGAAAAACACCAAAAAATTCTACAACAACCTCAACATTGAAAATCACCAACAAACTCAACATAAACCTCAACAATGAAAAACACTAAACAATTCATCAACAACCTCAACATTCAAAAACACCAAATAATTCAACAAAAACATCAACAATGAAAAACACCAACAGCTTCAACAACCTCAACATTGAAGAACACCAACAAATTCAACTGCAACCTCAACTTTGATAAATACAAAAAAAAATATAAAAACCATTGAAAACACCAATAAATTCAACAATATCAACATTGAAAATCACGAACAAATTCAACAACAACCTCAGCAATGAAAAACATCAAAAAAATGTAACAACAACCTCAACTTTGAAAAACACCAAAAAATTCAACAAGCTCAACATTGAGAAACAGCAACAAATTCCACTTCAACCTCAACTTTGAAAAATACAAAAAGATTCAAAAAAAGACATAGAATACACCAATAAATTCAACAACAATCTCAATATTGAAAATCACAAAAAAATTCAACAACTACCTCAACATTGAAAAACACCAAATTATCAACAACAACCTCAAATTTGAAAAACACCAACAAATTCAAAAATCTCAACTTGGAAAAACAACAACAAATTCAACAAAAACCTCAACAATGAAAAACACCAAAAAATTCAAAAAAAACCCCAACAATGAAAAACACCAAAAAATTCAAGAACAACCACAATTTGAAAAACACCATCAAATTCAACAACCTCAACATTGAAAAACACCAACAAATTCAACAACAACTTCAACTTTAAAAAATACAAAACGGTTCAACAAAATAAAAATTGATAACACCAAAAAATTCAACAACAACCTCAATATTGAAAATCACCAACAAATTTAACAACAACCTCAACATTGAAAAACACCAACAAATTCAACAACAAACTCAACATTGAAATTCAGCAAAAAATTGAACAACAACCTCAACATTGAAAAACTCCAACAAGTTAAACAACAACCTCAACATAGAAAAACACCAAAAAATTCAACAAGAAACTCAACATTGAAAATCACCAAAAAAATCAACAAAAACATCAAAAATGAAAAACACCAAAAAATTCATCAACAACCTCAACATTGAAAAACACCAACAAATTCAACAACAACCTCAACTTTAAAAAATACAAAACGGTTCAACAAAATTAAAATTGATAACACCAAAAAATTCAACAACAACCTCAATATTGAAAATCACCAACAAATTCTACAACAACCCCAACAATGAAAAACATCAAAAATTCAACAACAACAACCACAACAATGAAAAACACCAAACAATTCAACATCAACCTCAACATTCAAAAACACCAACAAATTCAACAACAACCTCAACATTAAAAAGCACCAACAAATTCAACAACATTCTCAACATTGAAAATCACAAAAAATTCAACAAAAACCTCAACATTGAAAAACTCCAACAATTTCAACAAAGTCCTCAACATTGAAAAACACCAAAAAATTCAAAAACAAACTCAACATTGAAAATCAACAACAAATTCAAAAACCTCAACATTTAAAAACACCAACAAATTCAACCACAACCTCAATAATGAAAATCACCAACAAATTCAACAACAGCCTCAACAGTGAAAAACACCAACAAATTCAACAAAAACCTCAGCAATGAAAAACGCCAAAAAATTCACCAACAACCTAAACATTCAAAAACACCAACAAATTCAACAGAAACCTCAACAATGAGAAACACCAAAAAATTCAACAACAACCTCAACATTGAAAATCACCAACAAATTCAACAAAAACCTCAACAATGAAAAACACAAAAAAATTCATCAACAACCTCAACATTCAAAAACACCAAATAATTCAACCAAAACCTCAACAATGAAAAACTCCAAAAAATTCAACAACAACCTCAACTTTGAAAAACAACAACAACTTCAACAACCTCAACATTGAAAAACACCAACAAATTCAACAACAAACTCAACATTGAAAATCACCAAAAAATTCAACAACAACCTCAACATTGAAAAACTCCAACAAGTGAAACAACAACCTCAACAAAGAAAAACACCAAAATATTCAACAAGAAACTCAACATTGAAAATCACCAACAAAATCAACAAAAACATCAACAATGGAAAACACCAAAAAATTCATCAACAACCTCAACATTCAACAACACCAACAAATACAACAAAAACCTCAACAATGAAAAACACCAAAAAATTCTACAACAACCTCAACATTGAAAATCACCAACAAACTCAACATAAACCTCAACAATGAAAAACACTAAACAATTCATCAACAACCTCAACATTCAAAAACACCAAATAATTCAACAAAAACCTCAACAATGAAAAACACCAACAGCTTCAACAACCTCAACATTGAAGAACACCAACAAATTCAACTGCAACCTCAACTTTGATAAATACAAAAAAAAATATAAAAACCATTGAAAACACCAATAAATTCAACAATATCAACATTGAAAATCACGAACAAATTCAACAACAACCTCAGCAATGAAAAACATCAAAAAAATGTAACAACAACCTCAACTTTGAAAAACACCAAAAAATTCAACAAGCTCAACATTGAGAAACAGCAACAAATTCCACTTCAACCTCAACTTTGAAAAATACAAAAAGATTCAAAAAAAGACATAGAATACACCAATAAATTCAACAACAATCTCAATATTGAAAATCACAAAAAAATTCAACAACTACCTCAACATTGAAAAACACCAAATTATCAACAACAACCTCAAATTTGAAAAACACCAACAAATTCAAAACTCTCAACTTGGAAAAACAACAACAAATTCAACAAAAACCTCAACAATGAAAAACACCAAAAAATTCAAAAAAAACCCCAACAATGAAAAACACCAAAAAATTCAAGAACAACCACAATTTGAAAAACACCATCAAATTCAACAACCTCAACATTGAAAAACACCAACAAATTCAACAACAACTTCAACTTTAAAAAATACAAAACGGTTCAACAAAATAAAAATTGATAACACCAGAAAATTCAACAACAACCTCAATATTGAAAATCACCAACAAATTTAACAACAACCTCAACATTGAAAAACACCAACAAATTCAACAACAAACTCAACATTGAAATTCAGCAAAAAATTGAACAACAACCTCAACATTGAAAAACTCCAACAAGTTAAACAACAACCTCAACATAGAAAAACACCAAAAAATTCAACAAGAAACTCAACATTGAAAATCACCAAAAAAATCAACAAAAACATCAAAAATGAAAAACACCAAAAAATTCATCAACAACCTCAACATTCAAAATCACCAACAAATTCAACATAAACCTCAACAATGAAAAACTCCAACAAGTTAAACAACAACCTCAACAAAGAAAAACACCAAAAAATTCAACAAGAAACTCAACATTGAAAATCACCAAAAAAATCAACAAAAACCTCAACAATGAAAAACACCAAAAATTCTACAACAACCTCAACTTTGAAAAACAACAACAACTTCAACAATCTCAACATTGAAAAACACCAACAAATTCAACAACAAACTCAACATTGAAAATCTCCAAAAAATTCAACAACAACCTCAACATTGAAAATCTCCACCAAGTTAAACAACAACCTCAACAAAGAAAAACACCAAAAAATTCAACAAGAAACTCAACATTGAAAATCACCAAAAAAATCAACAAAAACATCAACAATGAAAAACACTAAAAAATTCATCAACAACCTCAACATTCAAAAACACCAAATAATTCAACAAAAACCTCAACAATGAAAAACACCAAAAAATTCAACAACCTCAACTTTGAAAAACACCAACAACTTCAACAACCTCAACATTGAAGAACACCAACAAATTCAACTGCAACCTCAACTTTGAGAAATACAAAAAAAACAATAAAAACCATTGAAAACACGAATAAATTCAACAAAATCAACATTGAAAATCACCAACAAATTCAACAACAACCTCAGCAATGAAAAACATCAAAAAATGTAACAACAACCTCAACTTTGAAAAACACCAAAAAAATCAACAAGCTCAACATTGAGAAACAGCAACAAATTCAACTGCAACCTCAACTTTGAAAAATACAAAAAGATTCAAAAAAAAGCATTGAATACACCAATAAATTCAACAACAACCTCAACATTGAAAATCACCAACAAATTCAACATAAACCTCAACAATGAAAAACACCAAAAAAATTCAGTAACAAACTCAACATTCAAAAACACCAAAAAATTCAACAAAAACCTCAACAATGAAAAACACCAAAAAATTCAATAACAACCTCAACCTTGAAAAACACCAACAACTACAAGCACCTCAACATGGAAAAACATCAACAAATTCAACTGCAACCTTAACTTTGAAAAATACATGAAAGATCAAAAAAAACCATTGATAACACCAATAAATTCAACAACCTCAACATTGTAAATCACCAACAAGTTCAACAACAACATCAGCAATGAAAAACATCTAAACACTCAACAACAACCTCAACTTTGAAAAACACCAAAAAATTCAACAACCTCAACATTGAGAAACAGCAACAAATTCAACTGCAACCTCAACTTTGAAAAATTCAAAAAGATTCAAAAAAAGACATTGAATACACCAATAAATTCAACAACAATCTCAATACTGAAAATCACAAAAAAGTTCAACAACAATCTCAAAATTGAAAAACACCACATTATCAACAACAACCTCAACTTTGAAAAACACTAACAAATTCAAAACCGTCAACATAGAAAAACACCAACAAATTCAACAACAACCTCAACAATGAAAAACACCAACAAATTCAAAAAAAACCTCAACAATGAAAAACACCAAAAAATTCAACAACAACCTCAATTTGAAAAACACCAACAAATTCAACAACCTCAACAGAGAAAAACACCAACAAATTCAACAACAACCTCAACTTTAAAAAATACAAAAAGGTTAAACAAAATAAAAATTGATAACACCAACAAATTCAACAAAAACCTCAACAATGATAAACATCAAAAATTCAAAAACAACAACCACACCAATGAAAAACACCAAACAATTCAACAACAACCTCAACATTCAAAAACACCAAAAAATTCATCAACTACCTCAACATTCAAAAACACCAAAAAATTCAACAAAAACCTCAACAATGAAAAACACCAAAAAATTCAATAACAACCTCAACCTTGAAAAACACCAACAACTTCAACCACCTCAACATGGAAGAACACCAACAAATTCAACTGCAACCACAACTTTGAAAAATTCATAAAAGATAAAAAGAAACCATTAATAACACCAATAAATTCAACAACCTCAACATTGTAAATCACCAACAAATTCAACAACAACATCAGCAATGAAAAACATCTAAACAATCAACAACAACCTCAACTTTGAAAAACACCAAAAAATTCAACAACCTCAACATTGAGAAACAGCAACAAATTCCACTTCAACCTCAACTTTGAAAAATACAAAAAGATTCAAAAAAAGACATAGAATACACCAATAAATTCAACAACAATCTCAATATTGAAAATCACAAAAAAATTCAACAACAACCTCAACTTTGAAAAACACCAACAAATTCAAAACCCTCAACTTGGAAAAACACCAACAAATTCAACAAAAACCTCAACAATGAAAAACCCCAAAAAATTCAAAAAAAACCCCAACAATGAAAAACACCAAAAAATTCAAGAACAACCTCAATTTGAAAAACACCATCAAATTCAACAACCTCAACATTGAAAAACACCAACAAATTCAACAACAACCTCAACTTTAAAAAATGCAAAACGGTTCAACAAAATAAAAATTGATAACACCAAAAAATTCAACAACAACCTCAATATTGAAAATCACCAACAAATTTAACAACAACCCCAACAATGAAAAACATCAAAAATTCAACAACAACAACCACAACAATGAAAAACACCAAACAATTCAACATCAACCTCAACATTGAAAAACTCCAACAATTTCAACAACAACCTCAACAGTGAAAAACACCAAAAAATTCAAAAACAAACTCAACATTGAAAATCAACAACAAATTCAACAAAAGCCTCAACTTTGAAAAACACCAACAAATTCAAAAACCTCAACGTTTAAAAACACCAACAAATTCAACCACAACCTCAATATTTAAAATCACCAACAAATTCAACAACAGCCTCAACAATGAAAAACACCAACAAATTCAACAAAAACCTCAGCAATGAAAAACGCCAAAAAATTCACCAACAACCTCAACATTCAAAAACACCAACAAATTCAACAGAAACCTCAACAATGAGAAACACCAAAAAATTCAACAACAACCTCAACATTGAAAATCACCAACAAATTCAACAAAAACCTCAACAATGAAAAACACAAAAAAATTCATCAAAAACCTCAACATTCAAAAACACCAAATAATTCAACAAAAACCTCAACAATGAAAAACTCCAAAAAATTCAACAACAACCTCAACTTTGAAAAACAAAAACAACTTCAACAACCTCAACATTGAAAAACACCAACAAATTCAACAACAAACTCAACATTGAAAATCACCAAAAAATTCAACAACAACCTCAACATTGAAAAACTCCAACAAGTGAAACAACAACCTCAACAAAGAAAAACACCAAAATATTCAACAAGAAACTCAACATTGAAAATCACCAACAAAATCAACAAAAACATCATCAATGGAAAACACCAAAAAATTCATCAACAACCTCAACATTCAACAACACCGACAAATACAACAAAAACCTCAACAATGAAAAATACCAAAAAATTCTACAACAACCTCAACATTGAAAATCACCAACAAACTCAACATAAACCTCAACAATGAAAAACACTAAACAATTCATCAACAACCTCAACATTCAAAAACACCAAATAATTCAACAAAAACATCAACAATGAAAAACACCAACAGCTTCAACAATCTCAACATTGAAGATCACCAACAAATTCAACTGCAACCTCAACTTTGATAAATACAAAAAAAAATATAAAAACCATTGAAAACACCAATAAATTCAACAATATCAACATTGAAAATCACGAACAAATTCAACAACAACCTCAGCAATGAAAAACATCAAAAAATGTAACAACAACCTCAACTTTGAAAAACACCAAAAGATTCAACAAGCTCAACATTGAGAAACAGCAACAAATTCCGCTTCAACCTCAACTTTGAAAAATACAAAAAGATTCAAAAAAAGACATAGAATACACCAATAAATTCAACAACAATCTCAATATTGAAAATCACAAAAAAATTCAACAACAACCTCAACATTGAAAAACACCAAATTATCAACAACAACCTCAACTTTGAAAAACACCAACAAATTCAACAACCTCAACATTGAAAAACACCAACAAATTCAACAACAACCTCAACTTTAAAAAATACAAAACGGTTCAACAAAATAAAAATTGATAACACCAATAAATTCAACAACAACCTCAATATTGAAAATCACCAACAAATTTAACAACAACCCCAACAATGAAAAACATCAAAAATTCAACAACAACAACCACAACAATGAAAAACACCAAACAATTCAACATCAACCTCAACATTCAAAAACACCAACAAATTCAACAACAACCTCAACATTAAAAAGCACCAACAAATTCAACAACATTCTCAACATTGAAAATCACAAAAAATTCAACAAAAACCTCAACATTGAAAAACTCCAACAATTTCAACAAAGTCCTCAACATTGAAAAACACCAAAAAATTCAAAAACAAACTCAACATTGAAAATCAACAACAAATTCAAAAACCTCAACATTTAAAAACACCAACAAATTCAACCACAACCTCAATAATGAAAATCACCAACAAATTCAACAACAGCCTCAACAGTGAAAAACACCAACAAATTCAACAAAAACCTCAGCAATGAAAAACGCCAAAAAATTCACCAACAACCTAAACATTCAAAAACACCAACAAATTCAACAGAAACCTCAACAATGAGAAACACCAAAAAATTCAACAACAACCTCAACACTGAAAATCACCAACAAATTCAACAAAAACCTCAACAATGAAAAACACAAAAAAATTCATCAACAACCTCAACATTCAAAAACACCAAATAATTCAACCAAAACCTCAACAATGAAAAACTCCAAAAAATTCAACAACAACCTCAACTTTGAAAAACAACAACAACTTCAACAACCTCAACATTGAAAAACACCAACAAATTCAACAACAAACTCAACATTGAAAATCACCAAAAAATTCAACAACAACCTCAACATTGAAAAACTCCAACAAGTGAAACAACAACCTCAACAAAGAAAAACACCAAAATATTCAACAAGAAACTCAACATTGAAAATCACCAACAAAATCAACAAAAACATCAACAATGGAAAACACCAAAAAATTCATCAACAACCTCAACATTCAACAACACCAACAAATACAACAAAAACCTCAACAATGAAAAACACCAAAAAATTCTACAACAACCTCAACATTGAAAATCACCAACAAACTCAACATAAACCTCAACAATGAAAAACACTAAACAATTCATCAACAACCTCAACATTCAAAAACACCAAATAATTCAACAAAAACCTCAACAATGAAAAACACCAACAGCTTCAACAACCTCAACATTGAAGAACACCAACAAATTCAACTGCAACCTCAACTTTGATAAATACAAAAAAAAATATAAAAACCATTGAAAACACCAATAAATTCAACAATATCAACATTGAAAATCACGAACAAATTCAACAACAACCTCAGCAATGAAAAACATCAAAAAAATGTAACAACAACCTCAACTTTGAAAAACACCAAAAAATTCAACAAGCTCAACATTGAGAAACAGCAACAAATTCCACTTCAACCTCAACTTTGAAAAATACAAAAAGATTCAAAAAAAGACATAGAATACACCAATAAATTCAACAACAATCTCAATATTGAAAATCACAAAAAAATTCAACAACTACCTCAACATTGAAAAACACCAAATTATCAACAACAACCTCAAATTTGAAAAACACCAACAAATTCAAAACTCTCAACTTGGAAAAACAACAACAAATTCAACAAAAACCTCAACAATGAAAAACACCAAAAAATTCAAAAAAAACCCCAACAATGAAAAACACCAAAAAATTCAAGAACAACCACAATTTGAAAAACACCATCAAATTCAACAACCTCAACATTGAAAAACACCAACAAATTCAACAACAACTTCAACTTTAAAAAATACAAAACGGTTCAACAAAATAAAAATTGATAACACCAAAAAATTCAACAACAACCTCAATATTGAAAATCACCAACAAATTTAACAACAACCTCAACATTGAAAAACACCAACAAATTCAACAACAAACTCAACATTGAAATTCAGCAAAAAATTGAACAACAACCTCAACATTGAAAAACTCCAACAAGTTAAACAACAACCTCAACATAGAAAAACACCAAAAAATTCAACAAGAAACTCAACATTGAAAATCACCAAAAAAATCAACAAAAACATCAAAAATGAAAAACACCAAAAAATTCATCAACAACCTCAACATTGAAAAACACCAACAAATTCAACAAAAACCTCAACTTTAAAAAATACAAAACGGTTCAACAAAATTAAAATTGATAACACCAAAAAATTCAACAACAACCTCAATATTGAAAATCACCAACAAATTTAACAACAACCCCAACAATGAAAAACATCAAAAATTCAACAACAACAACCACAACAATGAAAAACACCAAACAATTCAACATCAACCTCAACATTCAAAAACACCAACAAATTCAACAACAACCTCAACATTAAAAAGCACCAACAAATTCAACAACATTCTCAACATTGAAAATCACAAAAAATTCAACAAAAACCTCAACATTGAAAAACTCCAACAATTTCAACAAAGTCCTCAACATTGAAAAACACCAAAAAATTCAAAAACAAACTCAACATTGAAAATCAACAACAAATTCAAAAACCTCAACATTTAAAAACATCAACAAATTCAACCACAACCTCAATAATGAAAATCACCAACAAATTCAACAACAGCCTCAACAGTGAAAAACACCAACAAATTCAACAAAAACCTCAGCAATGAAAAACGCCAAAACATTCACCAACAACCTAAACATTCAAAAACACCAACAAATTCAACAGAAACCTCAACAATGAGAAACACCAAAAAATTCAACAACAACCTCAACATTGAAAATCACCAACAAATTCAACAAAAACCTCAACAATGAAAAACACAAAAAAATTCATCAACAACCTCAACATTCAAAAACACCAAATAATTCAACCAAAACCTCAACAATGAAAAACTCCAAAAAATTCAACAACAACCTCAACTTTGAAAAACAACAACAACTTCAACAACCTCAACATTGAAAAACACCAACAAATTCAACAACAAACTCAACATTGAAAATCACCAAAAAATTCAACAACAACCTCAACATTGAAAAACTCCAACAAGTGAAACAACAACCTCAACAAAGAAAAACACCAAAATATTCAACAAGAAACTCAACATTGAAAATCACCAACAAAATCAACAAAAACATCAACAATGGAAAACACCAAAAAATTCATCAACAACCTCAACATTCAACAACACCAACAAATACAACAAAAACCTCAACAATGAAAAACACCAAAAAATTCTACAACAACCTCAACATTGAAAATCACCAACAAACTCAACATAAACCTCAACAATGAAAAACACTAAACAATTCATCAACAACCTCAACATTCAAAAACACCAAATAATTCAACAAAAACCTCAACAATGAAAAACACCAACAGCTTCAACAACCTCAACATTGAAGAACACCAACAAATTCAACTGCAACCTCAACTTTGATAAATACAAAAAAAAATATAAAAACCATTGAAAACACCAATAAATTCAACAATATCAACATTGAAAATCACGAACAAATTCAACAACAACCTCAGCAATGAAAAACATCAAAAAAATGTAACAACAACCTCAACTTTGAAAAACACCAAAAAATTCAACAAGCTCAACATTGAGAAACAGCAACAAATTCCACTTCAACCTCAACTTTGAAAAATACAAAAAGATTCAAAAAAAGACATAGAATACACCAATAAATTCAACAACAATCTCAATATTGAAAATCACAAAAAAATTCAACAACTACCTCAACATTGAAAAACACCAAATTATCAACAACAACCTCAAATTTGAAAAACACCAACAAATTCAAAACTCTCAACTTGGAAAAACAACAACAAATTCAACAAAAACCTCAACAATGAAAAACACCAAAAAATTCAAAAAAAACCCCAACAATGAAAAACACCAAAAAATTCAAGAACAACCACAATTTGAAAAACACCATCAAATTCAACAACCTCAACATTGAAAAACACCAACAAATTCAACAACAACTTCAACTTTAAAAAATACAAAACGGTTCAACAAAATAAAAATTGATAACACCAGAAAATTCAACAACAACCTCAATATTGAAAATCACCAACAAATTTAACAACAACCTCAACATTGAAAAACACCAACAAATTCAACAACAAACTCAACATTGAAATTCAGCAAAAAATTGAACAACAACCTCAACATTGAAAAACTCCAACAAGTTAAACAACAACCTCAACATAGAAAAACACCAAAAAATTCAACAAGAAACTCAACATTGAAAATCACCAAAAAAATCAACAAAAACATCAAAAATGAAAAACACCAAAAAATTCATCAACAACCTCAACATTCAAAATCACCAACAAATTCAACATAAACCTCAACAATGAAAAACTCCAACAAGTTAAACAACAACCTCAACAAAGAAAAACACCAAAAAATTCAACAAGAAACTCAACATTGAAAATCACCAAAAAAATCAACAAAAACCTCAACAATGAAAAACACCAAAAATTCTACAACAACCTCAACTTTGAAAAACAACAACAACTTCAACAATCTCAACATTGAAAAACACCAACAAATTCAACAACAAACTCAACATTGAAAATCTCCAAAAAATTCAACAACAACCTCAACATTGAAAATCTCCACCAAGTTAAACAACAACCTCAACAAAGAAAAACACCAAAAAATTCAACAAGAAACTCAACATTGAAAATCACCAAAAAAATCAACAAAAACATCAACAATGAAAAACACTAAAAAATTCATCAACAACCTCAACATTCAAAAACACCAAATAATTCAACAAAAACCTCAACAATGAAAAACACCAAAAAATTCAACAACCTCAACTTTGAAAAACACCAACAACTTCAACAACCTCAACATTGAAGAACACCAACAAATTCAACTGCAACCTCAACTTTGAGAAATACAAAAAAAACAATAAAAACCATTGAAAACACGAATAAATTCAACAAAATCAACATTGAAAATCACCAACAAATTCAACAACAACCTCAGCAATGAAAAACATCAAAAAATGTAACAACAACCTCAACTTTGAAAAACACCAAAAAAATCAACAAGCTCAACATTGAGAAACAGCAACAAATTCAACTGCAACCTCAACTTTGAAAAATACAAAAAGATTCAAAAAAAAGCATTGAATACACCAATAAATTCAACAACAACCTCAACATTGAAAATCACCAACAAATTCAACATAAACCTCAACAATGAAAAACACCAAAAAAATTCAGTAACAAACTCAACATTCAAAAACACCAAAAAATTCAACAAAAACCTCAACAATGAAAAACACCAAAAAATTCAATAACAACCTCAACCTTGAAAAACACCAACAACTACAAGCACCTCAACATGGAAAAACATCAACAAATTCAACTGCAACCTTAACTTTGAAAAATACATGAAAGATCAAAAAAAACCATTGATAACACCAATAAATTCAACAACCTCAACATTGTAAATCACCAACAAGTTCAACAACAACATCAGCAATGAAAAACATCTAAACACTCAACAACAACCTCAACTTTGAAAAACACCAAAAAATTCAACAACCTCAACATTGAGAAACAGCAACAAATTCAACTGCAACCTCAACTTTGAAAAATTCAAAAAGATTCAAAAAAAGACATTGAATACACCAATAAATTCAACAACAATCTCAATATTGAAAATCACAAAAAAATTCAACAACAATCTCAAAATTGAAAAACACCACATTATCAACAACAACCTCAACTTTGAAAAACACTAACAAATTCAAAACCGTCAACATAGAAAAACACCAACAAATTCAACAACAACCTCAACAATGAAAAACACCAACAAATTCAAAAAAAACCTCAACAATGAAAAACACCAAAAAATTCAACAACAACCTCAATTTGAAAAACACCAACAAATTCAACAACCTCAACAGAGAAAAACACCAACAAATTCAACAACAACCTCAACTTTAAAAAATACAAAAAGGTTAAACAAAATAAAAATTGATAACACCAACAAATTCAACAAAAACCTCAACAATGATAAACATCAAAAATTCAAAAACAACAACCACACCAATGAAAAACACCAAACAATTCAACAACAACCTCAACATTCAAAAACACCAAAAAATTCAACAACAACCTCAACATTGAAAAACACCAACAAATTCAACAACATTCTCAACATTGAAAATCACATAAAATTCAACAAAAACCTCAACAATGAAAAACACCAAAAAATACAAAAACAAACTCAACATTGAAAATCACCAACAAATTCTACAACAACCTCAACTTTGAAAAACACCAACAAATTCAAAAACCTCAACATGGAAAAATACCAACAAATTCAACCACAACCTCAATATTGAAAATCACCAACAAATTCAACAACAACCTCAACAGTGAAAATCACCAACAAATTTAACAACAACCCCAACAATGAAAAACATCAAAAATTCAACAACAACAACCACAACAATGAAAAACACCAAACAATTCAACATCAACCTCAACATTGAAAAACTCCAACAATTTCAACAACAACCTCAACAGTGAAAAACACCAAAAAATTCAAAAACAAACTCAACATTGAAAATCAACAACAAATTCAACAACAGCCTCAACTTTGAAAAACACCAACAAATTCAAAAACCTCAACGTTTAAAAACACCAACAAATTCAACCACAACCTCAATATTTAAAATCACCAACAAATTCAACAACAGCCTCAACAGTGAAAAACACCAACAAATTCAACAAAAACCTCAGCAATGAAAAACGCCAAAAAATTCACCAACAACCTCAACATTCAAAAACACCAACAAATTCAACAGAAACCTCAACAATGAGAAACACCAAAAAATTCAACAACAACCTCAACATTGAAAATCACCAACAAATTCAACAAAAACCTCAACAATGAAAAACACAAAAAAATTCATCAACAACCTCAACATTCAAAAACACCAAATAATTCAACAAAAACCTCAACAATGAAAAACTCCAAAAAATTCAACAACAACCTCAACTTTGAAAAACAAAAACAACTTCAACAACCTCAACATTGAAAAACACCAACAAATTCAACAACAAACTCAACATTGAAAATCACCAAAAAATTCAACAACAACCTCAACATTGAAAAACTCCAACAAGTGAAACAACAACCTCAACAAAGAAAAACACCAAAATATTCAACAAGAAACTCAACATTGAAAATCACCAACAAAATCAACAAAAACATCATCAATGGAAAACACCAAAAAATTCATCAACAACCTCAACATTCAACAACACCAACAAATACAACAAAAACCTCAACAATGAAAAACACCAAAAAATTCTACAACAACCTCAACATTGAAAATCACCAACAAACTCAACATAAACCTCAACAATGAAAAACACTAAACAATTCATCAACAACCTCAACATTCAAAAACACCAAATAATTCAACAAAAACATCAACAATGAAAAACACCAACAGCTTCAACAACCTCAACATTGAAGAACACCAACAAATTCAACTGCAACCTCAACTTTGATAAATACAAAAAAAAATAAAAACCATTGAAAACACCAATAAATTCAACAAAATCAACATTGAAAATCACGAACAAATTCAACAACAACCTCAGCAATGAAAAACATCAAAAAATGTAACAACAACCTCAACTTTGAAAAACACCAAAAGATTCAACAAGCTCAACATTGAGAAACAGCAACAAATTCCGCTTCAACCTCAACTTTGAAAAATACAAAAAGATTCAAAAAAAGACATAGAATACACCAATAAATTCAACAACAATCTCAATATTGAAAATCACAAAAAAATTCAACAACAACCTCAACTTTGAAAAACACCAACAAATTCAACAACCTCAACATTGAAAAACATCAACAAATTCAACAAAAACCTCAGCAATGAAAAACGCCAAAAAATTCACCAACAACCTCAACATTCAAAAACACCAACAAATTCAACAGAAACCTCAACAATGAGAAACACCAAAAAATTCAACAACAACCTCAACATTGAAAATCACCAACAAATTCAACAAAAACCTCAACAATGAAAAACACAAAAAAATTCATCAACAACCTCAACATTCAAAAACACCAAATAATTCAACAAAAACCTCAACAATGAAAAACTCCAAAAAATTCAACAACAACCTCAACTTTGAAAAACAAAAACAACTTCAACAACCTCAACATTGAAAAACACCAACAAATTCAACAACAAACTCAACATTGAAAATCACCAAAAAATTCAACAACAACCTCAACATTGAAAAACTCCAACAAGTGAAACAACAACCTCAACAAAGAAAAACACCAAAATATTCAACAAGAAACTCAACATTGAAAATCACCAACAAAATCAACAAAAACATCATCAATGGAAAACACCAAAAAATTCATCAACAACCTCAACATTCAACAACACCAACAAATACAACAAAAACCTCAACAATGAAAAACACCAAAAAATTCTACAACAACCTCAACATTGAAAATCACCAACAAACTCAACATAAACCTCAACAATGAAAAACACTAAACAATTCATCAACAACCTCAACATTCAAAAACACCAAATAATTCAACAAAAACATCAACAATGAAAAACACCAACAGCTTCAACAACCTCAACATTGAAGAACACCAACAAATTCAACTGCAACCTCAACTTTGATAAATACAAAAAAATATATAAAAACCATTGAAAACACCAATAAATTCAACAATATCAACATTGAAAATCACGAACAAATTCAACAACAACCTCAGCAATGAAAAACATCAAAAAATGTAACAACAACCTCAACTTTGAAAAACACCAAAAGATTCAACAAGCTCAACATTGAGAAACAGCAACAAATTCCGCTTCAACCTCAACTTTGAAAAATACAAAAAGATTCAAAAAAAGACATAGAATACACCAATAAATTCAACAACAATCTCAATATTGAAAATCACAAAAAAATTCAACAACAACCTCAACTTTGAAAAACACCAACAAATTCAACAACCTCAACATTGAAAAACACCAACAAATTCAACAACAACCTCAACTTTAAAAAATACAAAACGGTTCAACAAAATAAAAATTGATAACACCAAAAAATTCAACAACAACCTCAATATTGAAAATCACCAACAAATTTAACAACAACCCCAACAATGAAAAACATCAAAAATTCAACAACAACAACCACAACAATGAAAAACACCAAACAATTCAACATCAACCTCAACATTCAAAAACACCAACAAATTCAACAACAACCTCAACATTAAAAAGCACCAACAAATTCAACAACATTCTCAACATTGAAAATCACAAAAAATTCAACAAAAACCTCAACATTGAAAAACTCCAACAATTTCAACAAAGTCCTCAACATTGAAAAACACCAAAAAATTCAAAAACAAACTCAACATTGAAAATCAACAACAAATTCAAAAACCTCAACATTTAAAAACACCAACAAATTCAACCACAACCTCAATAATGAAAATCACCAACAAATTCAACAACAGCCTCAACAGTGAAAAACACCAACAAATTCAACAAAAACCTCAGCAATGAAAAACGCCAAAAAATTCACCAACAACCTAAACATTCAAAAACACCAACAAATTCAACAGAAACCTCAACAATGAGAAACACCAAAAAATTCAACAACAACCTCAACATTGAAAATCACCAACAAATTCAACAAAAACCTCAACAATGAAAAACACAAAAAAATTCATCAACAACCTCAACATTCAAAAACACCAAATAATTCAACCAAAACCTCAACAATGAAAAACTCCAAAAAATTCAACAACAACCTCAACTTTGAAAAACAACAACAACTTCAACAACCTCAACATTGAAAAACACCAACAAATTCAACAACAAACTCAACATTGAAAATCACCAAAAAATTCAACAACAACCTCAACATTGAAAAACTCCAACAAGTGAAACAACAACCTCAACAAAGAAAAACACCAAAATATTCAACAAGAAACTCAACATTGAAAATCACCAACAAAATCAACAAAAACATCAACAATGGAAAACACCAAAAAATTCATCAACAACCTCAACATTCAACAACACCAACAAATACAACAAAAACCTCAACAATGAAAAACACCAAAAAATTCTACAACAACCTCAACATTGAAAATCACCAACAAACTCAACATAAACCTCAACAATGAAAAACACTAAACAATTCATCAACAACCTCAACATTCAAAAACACCAAATAATTCAACAAAAACCTCAACAATGAAAAACACCAACAGCTTCAACAACCTCAACATTGAAGAACACCAACAAATTCAACTGCAACCTCAACTTTGATAAATACAAAAAAAAATATAAAAACCATTGAAAACACCAATAAATTCAACAATATCAACATTGAAAATCACGAACAAATTCAACAACAACCTCAGCAATGAAAAACATCAAAAAATGTAACAACAACCTCAACTTTGAAAAACACCAAAAAATTCAACAAGCTCAACATTGAGAAACAGCAACAAATTCCGCTTCAACCTCAACTTTGAAAAATACAAAAAGATTCAAAAAAAGACATAGAATACACCAATAAATTCAACAACAATCTCAATATTGAAAATCACAAAAAAATTCAACAACTACCTCAACATTGAAAAACACCAAATTATCAACAACAACCTCAAATTTGAAAAACACCAACAAATTCAAAACCCTCAACTTGGAAAAACAACAACAAATTCAACAAAAACCTCAACAATGAAAAACACCAAAAAATTCAAAAAAAACCCCAACAATGAAAAACACCAAAAAATTCAAGAACAACCACAATTTGAAAAACACCATCAAATTCAACAACCTCAACATTGAAAAACACCAACAAATTCAACAACAACTTCAACTTTAAAAAATACAAAACGGTTCAACAAAATAAAAATTGATAACACCAAAAAAATCAACAACAACCTCAATATTGAAAATCACCAACAAATTTAACAACAACCTCAACATTGAAAAACACCAACAAATTCAACAACAAACTCAACATTGAAATTCAGCAAAAAATTGAACAACAACCTCAACATTGAAAAACTCCAACAAGTTAAACAACAACCTCAACATAGAAAAACACCAAAAAATTCAACAAGAAACTCAACATTGAAAATCACCAAAAAAATCAACAAAAACATCAAAAATGAAAAACACCAAAAAATTCATCAACAACCTCAACATTCAAAATCACCAACAAATTCAACATAAACCTCAACAATGAAAAACTCCAACAAGTTAAACAACAACCTCAACAAAGAAAAACACCAAAAAATTCAACAAGAAACTCAACATTGAAAATCACCAAAAAAATCAACAAAAACCTCAACAATGAAAAACACCAAAAATTCTACAACAACCTCAACTTTGAAAAACAACAACAACTTCAACAATCTCAACATTGAAAAACACCAACAAATTCAACAACAAACTCAACATTGAAAATCTCCAAAAAATTCAACAACAACCTCAACATTGAAAATCTCCACCAAGTTAAACAACAACCTCAACAAAGAAAAACACCAAAAAATTCAACAAGAAACTCAACATTGAAAATCACCAAAAAAATCAACAAAAACATCAACAATGAAAAACACTAAAAAATTCATCAACAACCTCAACATTCAAAAACACCAAATAATTCAACAAAAACCTCAACAATGAAAAACACCAAAAAATTCAACAACCTCAACTTTGAAAAACACCAACAACTTCAACAACCTCAACATTGAAGAACACCAACAAATTCAACTGCAACCTCAACTTTGAGAAATACAAAAAAAACAATAAAAACCATTGAAAACACGAATAAATTCAACAAAATCAACATTGAAAATCACCAACAAATTCAACAACAACCTCAGCAATGAAAAACATCAAAAAATGTAACAACAACCTCAACTTTGAAAAACACCAAAAAAATCAACAAGCTCAACATTGAGAAACAGCAACAAATTCAACTGCAACCTCAACTTTGAAAAATACAAAAAGATTCAAAAAAAAGCATTGAATACACCAATAAATTCAACAACAACCTCAACATTGAAAATCACCAACAAATTCAACATAAACCTCAACAATGAAAAACACCAAAAAAATTCAGTAACAAACTCAACATTCAAAAACACCAAAAAATTCAACAAAAACCTCAACAATGAAAAACACCAAAAAATTCAATAACAACCTCAACCTTGAAAAACACCAACAACTACAAGCACCTCAACATGGAAAAACATCAACAAATTCAACTGCAACCTTAACTTTGAAAAATACATGAAAGATCAAAAAAAACCATTGATAACACCAATAAATTCAACAACCTCAACATTGTAAATCACCAACAAGTTCAACAACAACATCAGCAATGAAAAACATCTAAACACTCAACAACAACCTCAACTTTGAAAAACACCAAAAAATTCAACAACCTCAACATTGAGAAACAGCAACAAATTCAACTGCAACCTCAACTTTGAAAAATTCAAAAAGATTCAAAAAAAGACATTGAATACACCAATAAATTCAACAACAATCTCAATATTGAAAATCACAAAAAAATTCAACAACAATCTCAAAATTGAAAAACACCACATTATCAACAACAACCTCAACTTTGAAAAACACTAACAAATTCAAAACCGTCAACATAGAAAAACACCAACAAATTCAACAACAACCTCAACAATGAAAAACACCAACAAATTCAAAAAAAACCTCAACAATGAAAAACACCAAAAAATTCAACAACAACCTCAATTTGAAAAACACCAACAAATTCAACAACCTCAACAGAGAAAAACACCAACAAATTCAACAACAACCTCAACTTTAAAAAATACAAAAAGGTTAAACAAAATAAAAATTGATAACACCAACAAATTCAACAAAAACCTCAACAATGATAAACATCAAAAATTCAAAAACAACAACCACACCAATGAAAAACACCAAACAATTCAACAACAACCTCAACATTCAAAAACACCAAAAAATTCATCAACTACCTCAACATTCAAAAACACCAAAAAATTCAACAAAAACCTCAACAATGAAAAACACCAAAAAATTCAATAACAACCTCAACCTTGAAAAACACCAACAACTTCAACCACCTCAACATGGAAGAACACCAACAAATTCAACTGCAACCACAACTTTGAAAAATTCATAAAAGATAAAAAGAAACCATTAATAACACCAATAAATTCAACAACCTCAACATTGTAAATCACCAACAAATTCAACAACAACATCAGCAATGAAAAACATCTAAACAATCAACAACAACCTCAACTTTGAAAAACACCAAAAAATTCAACAACCTCAACATTGAGAAACAGCAACAAATTCCACTTCAACCTCAACTTTGAAAAATACAAAAAGATTCAAAAAAAGACATAGAATACACCAATAAATTCAACAACAATCTCAATATTGAAAATCACAAAAAAATTCAACAACAACCTCAACTTTGAAAAACACCAACAAATTCAAAACCCTCAACTTGGAAAAACACCAACAAATTCAACAAAAACCTCAACAATGAAAAACCCCAAAAAATTCAAAAAAAACCCCAACAATGAAAAACACCAAAAAATTCAAGAACAACCTCAATTTGAAAAACACCATCAAATTCAACAACCTCAACATTGAAAAACACCAACAAATTCAACAACAACCTCAACTTTAAAAAATGCAAAACGGTTCAACAAAATAAAAATTGATAACACCAAAAAATTCAACAACAACCTCAATATTGAAAATCACCAACAAATTTAACAACAACCCCAACAATGAAAAACATCAAAAATTCAACAACAACAACCACAACAATGAAAAACACCAAACAATTCAACATCAACCTCAACATTGAAAAACTCCAACAATTTCAACAACAACCTCAACAGTGAAAAACACCAAAAAATTCAAAAACAAACTCAACATTGAAAATCAACAACAAATTCAACAAAAGCCTCAACTTTGAAAAACACCAACAAATTCAAAAACCTCAACGTTTAAAAACACCAACAAATTCAACCACAACCTCAATATTTAAAATCACCAACAAATTCAACAACAGCCTCAACAGTGAAAAACACCAACAAATTCAACAAAAACCTCAGCAATGAAAAACGCCAAAAAATTCACCAACAACCTCAACATTCAAAAACACCAACAAATTCAACAGAAACCTCAACAATGAGAAACACCAAAAAATTCAACAACAACCTCAACATTGAAAATCACCAACAAATTCAACAAAAACCTCAACAATGAAAAACACAAAAAAATTCATCAACAACCTCAACATTCAAAAACACCAAATAATTCAACAAAAACCTCAACAATGAAAAACTCCAAAAAATTCAACAACAACCTCAACTTTGAAAAACAAAAACAACTTCAACAACCTCAACATTGAAAAACACCAACAAATTCAACAACAAACTCAACATTGAAAATCACCAAAAAATTCAACAACAACCTCAACATTGAAAAACTCCAACAAGTGAAACAACAACCTCAACAAAGAAAAACACCAAAATATTCAACAAGAAACTCAACATTGAAAATCACCAACAAAATCAACAAAAACATCATCAATGGAAAACACCAAAAAATTCATCAACAACCTCAACATTCAACAACACCAACAAATACAACAAAAACCTCAACAATGAAAAACACCAAAAAATTCTACAACAACCTCAACATTGAAAATCACCAACAAACTCAACATAAACCTCAACAATGAAAAACACTAAACAATTCATCAACAACCTCAACATTCAAAAACACCAAATAATTCAACAAAAACATCAACAATGAAAAACACCAACAGCTTCAACAACCTCAACATTGAAGAACACCAACAAATTCAACTGCAACCTCAACTTTGATAAATACAAAAAAATATATAAAAACCATTGAAAACACCAATAAATTCAACAATATCAACATTGAAAATCACGAACAAATTCAACAACAACCTCAGCAATGAAAAACATCAAAAAATGTAACAACAACCTCAACTTTGAAAAACACCAAAAGATTCAACAAGCTCAACATTGAGAAACAGCAACAAATTCCGCTTCAACCTCAACTTTGAAAAATACAAAAAGATTCAAAAAAAGACATAGAATACACCAATAAATTCAACAACAATCTCAATATTGAAAATCACAAAAAAATTCAACAACTACCTCAACATTGAAAAACACCAAATTATCAACAACAACCTCAACTTTGAAAAACACCAACAAATTCAACAACCTCAACATTGAAAAACACCAACAAATTCAACAACAACCTCAACTTTAAAAAATACAAAACGGTTCAACAAAATAAAAATTGATAACACCAAAAAATTCAACAACAACCTCAATATTGAAAATCACCAACAAATTTAACAACAACCCCAACAATGAAAAACATCAAAAATTCAACAACAACAACCACAACAATGAAAAACACCAAACAATTCAACATCAACCTCAACATTCAAAAACACCAACAAATTCAACAACAACCTCAACATTAAAAAGCACCAACAAATTCAACAACATTCTCAACATTGAAAATCACAAAAAATTCAACAAAAACCTCAACATTGAAAAACTCCAACAATTTCAACAAAGTCCTCAACATTGAAAAACACCAAAAAATTCAACAACAACCTCAATTTGAAAAACACCAATAGATTTAACAACCTCAACACTCAAAAACACCAACAAATTCAACAACAAACGCAGGTTTGAAAAACACCAACAAATTCAACAACCTCAACATTGAAAAACAACAACAAACTCAACAACAATCTCAACGTTTAAAAATACAAAAAGGTTCAACAAAATAAAAATTGATAACACCAACAAATTCAACAACAACCTCAAAATTGAAAATCACCAGCAAATTTAACAACAACCTCAACAATGAATAACGTCAAAAATTCAACAACAACAACCACAACAATGGAAAACACGAACAAATTCAACAACAACCTCAATATTGAAAATCGCCAACAAATTTAACAACAACTTCAAAAATGAAATCAACAAAAATTCAACAACAACAACTACAACAATGAAAAATCTCCAACAAGTTAAACAACAACATCTACAAAGAAAAACACCAAAAAATTCAACAAGAAACTCAACATTGAAAATCACCAACAAACTCAACATAAACCTCAACAATGAAAAACACTAAACAATTCATCAACAACCTCAACATTCAAAAACACCAAATAATTCAACAAAAACATCAACAATGAAAAACACCAACAGCTTCAACAACCTCAACATTGAAGAACACCAACAAATTCAACTGCAACCTCAACTTTGATAAATACAAAAAAAAATATAAAAACCATTGAAAACACCAATAAATTCAACAATATCAACATTGAAAATCACGAACAAATTCAACAACAACCTCAGCAATGAAAAACATCAAAAAATGTAACAACAACCTCAACTTTGAAAAACACCAAAAAATTCAACAAGCTCAACATTGAGAAACAGCAACAAATTCCACTTCAACCTCAACTTTGAAAAATACAAAAAGATTCAAAAAAAGACATAGAATACACCAATAAATTCAACAACAATCTCAATATTGAAAATCACAAAAAAATTCAACAACTACCTCAACATTGAAAAACACCAAATTATCAACAACAACCTCAAATTTGAAAAACACCAACAAATTCAAAACCCTCAACTTGGAAAAACAACAACAAATTCAACAAAAACCTCAACAATGAAAAACACCAAAAAATTCAAAAAAAACCCCAACAATGAAAAACACCAAAAAATTCAAGAACAACCACAATTTGAAAAACACCATCAAATTCAACAACCTCAACATTGAAAAACACCAACAAATTCAACAACAACTTCAACTTTAAAAAATACAAAACGGTTCAACAAAATAAAAATTGATAACACCAAAAAATTCAACAACAACCTCAATATTGAAAATCACCAACAAATTTAACAACAACCTCAACATTGAAAAACACCAACAAATTCAACAACAAACTCAACATTGAAATTCAGCAAAAAATTGAACAACAACCTCAACATTGAAAAACTCCAACAAGTTAAACAACAACCTCAACATAGAAAAACACCAAAAAATTCAACAAGAAACTCAACATTGAAAATCACCAAAAAAATCAACAAAAACATCAAAAATGAAAAACACCAAAAAATTCATCAACAACCTCAACATTCAAAATCACCAACAAATTCAACATAAACCTCAACAATGAAAAACTCCAACAAGTTAAACAACAACCTCAACAAAGAAAAACACCAAAAAATTCAACAAGAAACTCAACATTGAAAATCACCAAAAAAATCAACAAAAACCTCAACAATGAAAAACACCAAAAATTCTACAACAACCTCAACTTTGAAAAACAACAACAACTTCAACAATCTCAACATTGAAAAACACCAACAAATTCAACAACAAACTCAACATTGAAAATCTCCAAAAAATTCAACAACAACCTCAACATTGAAAATCTCCACCAAGTTAAACAACAACCTCAACAAAGAAAAACACCAAAAAATTCAACAAGAAACTCAACATTGAAAATCACCAAAAAAATCAACAAAAACATCAACAATGAAAAACACTAAAAAATTCATCAACAACCTCAACATTCAAAAACACCAAATAATTCAACAAAAACCTCAACAATGAAAAACACCAAAAAATTCAACAACCTCAACTTTGAAAAACACCAACAACTTCAACAACCTCAACATTGAAGAACACCAACAAATTCAACTGCAACCTCAACTTTGAGAAATACAAAAAAAACAATAAAAACCATTGAAAACACGAATAAATTCAACAAAATCAACATTGAAAATCACCAACAAATTCAACAACAACCTCAGCAATGAAAAACATCAAAAAATGTAACAACAACCTCAACTTTGAAAAACACCAAAAAAATCAACAAGCTCAACATTGAGAAACAGCAACAAATTCAACTGCAACCTCAACTTTGAAAAATACAAAAAGATTCAAAAAAAAGCATTGAATACACCAATAAATTCAACAACAACCTCAACATTGAAAATCACCAACAAATTCAACATAAACCTCAACAATGAAAAACACCAAAAAAATTCAGTAACAAACTCAACATTCAAAAACACCAAAAAATTCAACAAAAACCTCAACAATGAAAAACACCAAAAAATTCAATAACAACCTCAACCTTGAAAAACACCAACAACTACAAGCACCTCAACATGGAAAAACATCAACAAATTCAACTGCAACCTTAACTTTGAAAAATACATGAAAGATCAAAAAAAACCATTGATAACACCAATAAATTCAACAACCTCAACATTGTAAATCACCAACAAGTTCAACAACAACATCAGCAATGAAAAACATCTAAATACTCAACAACAACCTCAACTTTGAAAAACACCAAAAAATTCAACAACCTCAACATTGAGAAACAGCAACAAATTCAACTGCAACCTCAACTTTGAAAAATTCAAAAAGATTCAAAAAAAGACATTGAATACACCAATAAATTCAACAACAATCTCAATATTGAAAATCACAAAAAAGTTCAACAACAATCTCAAAATTGAAAAACACCACATTATCAACAACAACCTCAACTTTGAAAAACACTAACAAATTCAAAACCGTCAACATAGAAAAACACCAACAAATTCAACAACAACCTCAACAATGAAAAACACCAACAAATTCAAAAAAAACCTCAACAATGAAAAACACCAAAAAATTCAACAACAACCTCAATTTGAAAAACACCAACAAATTCAACAACCTCAACAGAGAAAAACACCAACAAATTCAACAACAACCTCAACTTTAAAAAATACAAAAAGGTTAAACAAAATAAAAATTGATAACACCAACAAATTCAACAAAAACCTCAACAATGATAAACATCAAAAATTCAAAAACAACAACCACACCAATGAAAAACACCAAACAATTCAACAACAACCTCAACATTCAAAAACACCAAAAAATTCATCAACTACCTCAACATTCAAAAACACCAAAAAATTCAACAAAAACCTCAACAATGAAAAACACCAAAAAATTCAATAACAACCTCAACCTTGAAAAACACCAACAACTTCAACCACCTCAACATGGAAGAACACCAACAAATTCAACTGCAACCACAACTTTGAAAAATTCATAAAAGATAAAAAGAAACCATTAATAACACCAATAAATTCAACAACCTCAACATTGTAAATCACCAACAAATTCAACAACAACATCAGCAATGAAAAACATCTAAACAATCAACAACAACCTCAACTTTGAAAAACACCAAAAAATTCAACAACCTCAACATTGAGAAACAGCAACAAATTCCACTTCAACCTCAACTTTGAAAAATACAAAAAGATTCAAAAAAAGACATAGAATACACCAATAAATTCAACAACAATCTCAATATTGAAAATCACAAAAAAATTCAACAACAACCTCAACTTTGAAAAACACCAACAAATTCAAAACCCTCAACTTGGAAAAACACCAACAAATTCAACAAAAACCTCAACAATGAAAAACCCCAAAAAATTCAAAAAAAACCCCAACAATGAAAAACACCAAAAAATTCAAGAACAACCTCAATTTGAAAAACACCATCAAATTCAACAACCTCAACATTGAAAAACACCAACAAATTCAACAACAACCTCAACTTTAAAAAATGCAAAACGGTTCAACAAAATAAAAATTGATAACACCAAAAAATTCAACAACAACCTCAATATTGAAAATCACCAACAAATTTAACAACAACCCCAACAATGAAAAACATCAAAAATTCAACAACAACAACCACAACAATGAAAAACACCAAACAATTCAACATCAACCTCAACATTGAAAAACTCCAACAATTTCAACAACAACCTCAACAGTGAAAAACACCAAAAAATTCAAAAACAAACTCAACATTGAAAATCAACAACAAATTCAACAAAAGCCTCAACTTTGAAAAACACCAACAAATTCAAAAACCTCAACGTTTAAAAACACCAACAAATTCAACCACAACCTCAATATTTAAAATCACCAACAAATTCAACAACAGCCTCCACAGTGAAAAACATCAACAAATTCAACAAAAACCTCAGCAATGAAAAACGCCAAAAAATTCACCAACAACCTCAACATTCAAAAACACCAACAAATTCAACAGAAACCTCAACAATGAGAAACACCAAAAAATTCAACAACAACCTCAACATTGAAAATCACCAACAAATTCAACAAAAACCTCAACAATGAAAAACACAAAAAAATTCATCAACAACCTCAACATTCAAAAACACCAAATAATTCAACAAAAACCTCAACAATGAAAAACTCCAAAAAATTCAACAACAACCTCAACTTTGAAAAACAAAAACAACTTCAACAACCTCAACATTGAAAAACACCAACAAATTCAACAACAAACTCAACATTGAAAATCACCAAAAAATTCAACAACAACCTCAACATTGAAAAACTCCAACAAGTGAAACAACAACCTCAACAAAGAAAAACACCAAAATATTCAACAAGAAACTCAACATTGAAAATCACCAACAAAATCAACAAAAACATCATCAATGGAAAACACCAAAAAATTCATCAACAACCTCAACATTCAACAACACCAACAAATACAACAAAAACCTCAACAATGAAAAACACCAAAAAATTCTACAACAACCTCAACATTGAAAATCACCAACAAACTCAACATAAACCTCAACAATGAAAAACACTAAACAATTCATCAACAACCTCAACATTCAAAAACACCAAATAATTCAACAAAAACATCAACAATGAAAAACACCAACAGCTTCAACAACCTCAACATTGAAGAACACCAACAAATTCAACTGCAACCTCAACTTTGATAAATACAAAAAAAAATATAAAAACCATTGAAAACACCAATAAATTCAACAATATCAACATTGAAAATCACGAACAAATTCAACAACAACCTCAGCAATGAAAAACATCAAAAAATGTAACAACAACCTCAACTTTGAAAAACACCAAAAGATTCAACAAGCTCAACATTGAGAAACAGCAACAAATTCCGCTTCAACCTCAACTTTGAAAAATACAAAAAGATTCAAAAAAAGACATAGAATACACCAATAAATTCAACAACAATCTCAATATTGAAAATCACAAAAAAATTCAACAACTACCTCAACATTGAAAAACACCAAATTATCAACAACAACCTCAACTTTGAAAAACACCAACAAATTCAACAACCTCAACATTGAAAAACACCAACAAATTCAACAACAACCTCAACTTTAAAAAATACAAAACGGTTCAACAAAATAAAAATTGATAACACCAAAAAATTCAACAACAACCTCAATATTGAAAATCACCAACAAATTTAACAACAACCCCAACAATGAAAAACATCAAAAATTCAACAACAACAACCACAACAATGAAAAACACCAAACAATTCAACATCAACCTCAACATTCAAAAACACCAACAAATTCAACAACAACCTCAACATTAAAAAGCACCAACAAATTCAACAACATTCTCAACATTGAAAATCACAAAAAATTCAACAAAAACCTCAACATTGAAAAACTCCAACAATTTCAACAAAGTCCTCAACATTGAAAAACACCAAAAAATTCAACAACAACCTCAATTTGAAAAACACCAACAGATTTAACAACCTCAACACTCAAAAACACCAACAAATTCAACAACAAACGCAGGTTTGAAAAACACCAACAAATTCAACAACCTCAACATTGAAAAACAACAACAAACTCAACAACAATCTCAACGTTTAAAAATACAAAAAGGTTCAACAAAATAAAAATTGATAACACCAACAAATTCAACAACAACCTCAAAATTGAAAATCACCAGCAAAATTAACAACAACCTCAACAATGAATAACGTCAAAAATTCAACAACAACAACCACAACAATGGAAAACACGAACAAATTCAACAACAACCTCAATATTGAAAATCGCCAACAAATTTAACAACAACTTCAAAAATGAAATCAACAAAAATTCAACAACAACAACTACAACAATGAAAAATCTCCAACAAGTTAAACAACAACATCTACAAAGAAAAACACCAAAAAATTCAACAAGAAACTCAACATTGAAAATCACCAACAAAATCAACAAAAACCAGAAAAATGAAAAACACCAAAAAATTCATCAGCAACCTCAACATTCAAAAAAACCAACAAATTCAACAAAAACCTCAACAATGAAAAACACCAAAAAATTCAACAACAACCTCAGAATTGAAAATCACCAACAAATTCAACAAAAACCTCAACAATGAAAAACACTAAAAAATTCATCAACAACGTCAACATTCAAAAACACCAAATAATTCAACATAAACCTCAACAATGAAAAACACTAAAAAATTCAACAAGAACCTCAGCTTTGAAAAACACCAACAACTTCAACAACCTCAACATTGACAAACACCAACAAATTCAACTGCAACCTCAACTTTGAGAAATACAAAAATAAACAAAAAAAAACCATTGAAAACGAAAATAAGTTCAACAACCTCAACAGTGAAAATCACCAACAAATTCAACAACAACCTCAGCAATGAAAAACATCAAAAAATGTAACAACAACCTCAGCTTTGAAATACACCAAAAAATTCAACAAGCTCAACATTGAGAAACAGCAACAAATTCAACTGCGACCTCAACTTTGAAAAATACAAAAAGATTAAAAAAAAAACATTGAATGCACCAATAAATTCAACAACAACCTCAACATTGAAAATCACCAACAAATTCAACAAAAACCTCAACAATGAAAAACACCAAAAAATTCATCAACAACCTCAACATTCAAAGACACCAAAAAATTCAACAAAAACCTCAACAATGATAAACACCAAAAAATTCAATAACAACCTCAACCTTTAAAAACACCAACAACTTCAACCACCTCAACATGGAAGAACACCAACAAATTCAACTGCAACCTCAACTTTGAAAAATACATAAAAGATCAAAAAAAACCATTGATAACACCTATAAATTCAACAACCACAACATTGTAAATCACCAACAAATTCAACAACAACATCAGCAATGAAAAACATCTAACCACTCAACAACAACCTCAACTTTGAAAAACACCAAAAAATTCAACAACCTCAACATTGAGAAACAGCAACAAATTCCACTTCAACCTCAACTTTGAAAAATACAAAAAGATTCAAAAAAAGACATAGAATACACCAATAAATTCAACAACAATCTCAATATTGAAAATCACAAAAAAATTCAACAACAACCTCAACTTTGAAAAACACCAACAAATTAAAAACCCTCAACTTGGAAAAACACCAACAAATTCAACAAAAACCTCAACAATGAAAAACCCCAAAAAATTCAAAAAAAACCTCAACAATGAAAAACACCAAAAAATTCAAGAACAACCTCAATTTGAAAAACACCATCAAATTCAACAACCTCAACATTGAAAAACACCAACAAATTCAACAACAACCTCAACTTTAAAAAATACAAAACGGTTCAACAAAATAAAAATTGATAACACCAAAAAATTCAACAACAACCTCAATATTGAAAATCACCAACAAATTTAACAACAACCCCAACAATGAAAAACATCAAAAATTCAACAACAACAACCACAACAATGAAAAACACCAAACAATTCAACATCAACCTCAACATTGAAAAACTCCAACAATTTCAACAACAACCTCAACAGTGAAAAACACCAAAAAATTCAAAAACAAACTCAACATTGAAAATCAACAACAAATTCAACAACAGCCTCAACTTTGAAAAACACCAACAAATTCAAAAACCTCAACGTTTAAAAACAACAACAAATTCAACCACAACCTCAATATTTAAAATCACCAACAAATTCAACAACAGCCTCAACAGTGAAAAACACCAACAAATTCAACAAAAACCTCAGCAATGAAAAACGCCAAAAAATTCACCAACAACCTCAACATTCAAAAACACCAACAAATTCAACAGAAACCTCAACAATGAGAAACACCAAAAAATTCAACAACAACCTCAACATTGAAAATCACCAACAAATTCAACAAAAACCTCAACAATGAAAAACACAAAAAAATTCATCAACAACCTCAACATTCAAAAACACCAAATAATTCAACAAAAACCTCAACAATGAAAAACTCCAAAAAATTCAACAACAACCTCAACTTTGAAAAACAAAAACAACTTCAACAACCTCAACATTGAAAAACACCAACAAATTCAACAACAAACTCAACATTGAAAATCACCAAAAAATTCAACAACAACCTCAACATTGAAAAACTCCAACAAGTGAAACAACAACCTCAACAAAGAAAAACACCAAAATATTCAACAAGAAACTCAACATTGAAAATCACCAACAAAATCAACAAAAACATCAACAATGGAAAACACCAAAAAATTCATCAACAACCTCAACATTCAACAACACCAACAAATACAACAAAAACCTCAACAATGAAAAACACCAAAAAATTCTACAACAACCTCAACATTGAAAATCACCAACAAACTCAACATAAACCTCAACAATGAAAAACACTAAACAATTCATCAACAACCTCAACATTCAAAAACACCAAATAATTCAACAAAAACATCAACAATGAAAAACACCAACAGCTTCAACAACCTCAACATTGAAGAACACCAACAAATTCAACTGCAACCTCAACTTTGATAAATACAAAAAAAAATATAAAAACCATTGAAAACACCAATAAATTCAACAATATCAACATTGAAAATCACGAACATATTCAACAACAACCTCAGCAATGAAAAACATCAAAAAATGTAACAACAACCTCAACTTTGAAAAACACCAAAAAATTCAACAAGCTCAACATTGAGAAACAGCAACAAATTCCACTTCAACCTCAACTTTGAAAAATACAAAAAGATTCAAAAAAAGACATAGAATACACCAATAAATTCAACAACAATCTCAATATTGAAAATCACAAAAAAATTCAACAACTACCTCAACATTGAAAAACACCAAATTATCAACAACAACCTCAAATTTGAAAAACACCAACAAATTCAAAACCCTCAACTTGGAAAAACAACAACAAATTCAACAAAAACCTCAACAATGAAAAACACCAAAAAATTCAAAAAAAACCCCAACAATGAAAAACACCAAAAAATTCAAGAACAACCACAATTTGAAAAACACCATCAAATTCAACAACCTCAACATTGAAAAACACCAACAAATTCAACAACAACTTCAACTTTAAAAAATACAAAACGGTTCAACAAAATAAAAATTGATAACACCAAAAAATTCAACAACAACCTCAATATTGAAAATCACCAACAAATTTAACAACAACCTCAACATTGAAAAACACCAACAAATTCAACAACAAACTCAACATTGAAATTCAGCAAAAAATTGAACAACAACCTCAACATTGAAAAACTCCAACAAGTTAAACAACAACCTCAACATAGAAAAACACCAAAAAATTCAACAAGAAACTCAACATTGAAAATCACCAAAAAAATCAACAAAAACATCAAAAATGAAAAACACCAAAAAATTCATCAACAACCTCAACATTCAAAATCACCAACAAATTCAACATAAACCTCAACAATGAAAAACTCCAACAAGTTAAACAACAACCTCAACAAAGAAAAACACCAAAAAATTCAACAAGAAACTCAACATTGAAAATCACCAAAAAAATCAACAAAAACCTCAACAATGAAAAACACCAAAAATTCTACAACAACCTCAACTTTGAAAAACAACAACAACTTCAACAATCTCAACATTGAAAAACACCAACAAATTCAACAACAAACTCAACATTGAAAATCTCCAAAAAATTCAACAACAACCTCAACATTGAAAATCTCCACCAAGTTAAACAACAACCTCAACAAAGAAAAACACCAAAAAATTCAACAAGAAACTCAACATTGAAAATCACCAAAAAAATCAACAAAAACATCAACAATGAAAAACACTAAAAAATTCATCAACAACCTCAACATTCAAAAACACCAAATAATTCAACAAAAACCTCAACAATGAAAAACACCAAAAAATTCAACAACCTCAACTTTGAAAAACACCAACAACTTCAACAACCTCAACATTGAAGAACACCAACAAATTCAACTGCAACCTCAACTTTGAGAAATACAAAAAAAACAATAAAAACCATTGAAAACACGAATAAATTCAACAAAATCAACATTGAAAATCACCAACAAATTCAACAACAACCTCAGCAATGAAAAACATCAAAAAATGTAACAACAACCTCAACTTTGAAAAACACCAAAAAAATCAACAAGCTCAACATTGAGAAACAGCAACAAATTCAACTGCAACCTCAACTTTGAAAAATACAAAAAGATTCAAAAAAAAGCATTGAATACACCAATAAATTCAACAACAACCTCAACATTGAAAATCACCAACAAATTCAACATAAACCTCAACAATGAAAAACACCAAAAAAATTCAGTAACAAACTCAACATTCAAAAACACCAAAAAATTCAACAAAAACCTCAACAATGAAAAACACCAAAAAATTCAATAACAACCTCAACCTTGAAAAACACCAACAACTACAAGCACCTCAACATGGAAAAACATCAACAAATTCAACTGCAACCTTAACTTTGAAAAATACATGAAAGATCAAAAAAAACCATTGATAACACCAATAAATTCAACAACCTCAACATTGTAAATCACCAACAAGTTCAACAACAACATCAGCAATGAAAAACATCTAAACACTCAACAACAACCTCAACTTTGAAAAACACCAAAAAATTCAACAACCTCAACATTGAGAAACAGCAACAAATTCAACTGCAACCTCAACTTTGAAAAATTCAAAAAGATTCAAAAAAAGACATTGAATACACCAATAAATTCAACAACAATCTCAATATTGAAAATCACAAAAAAATTCAACAACAATCTCAAAATTGAAAAACACCACATTATCAACAACAACCTCAACTTTGAAAAACACTAACAAATTCAAAACCGTCAACATAGAAAAACACCAACAAATTCAACAACAACCTCAACAATGAAAAACACCAACAAATTCAAAAAAAACCTCAACAATGAAAAACACCAAAAAATTCAACAACAACCTCAATTTGAAAAACACCAACAAATTCAACAACCTCAACAGAGAAAAACACCAACAAATTCAACAACAACCTCAACTTTAAAAAATACAAAAAGGTTAAACAAAATAAAAATTGATAACACCAACAAATTCAACAAAAACCTCAACAATGATAAACATCAAAAATTCAAAAACAACAACCACACCAATGAAAAACACCAAACAATTCAACAACAACCTCAACATTCAAAAACACCAAAAAATTCAACAACAACCTCAACATTGAAAAACACCTACAAATTCAACAACATTCTCAACATTGAAAATCACATAAAATTCAACAAAAACCTCAACAATGAAAAACACCAAAAAATACAAAAACAAACTCAACATTGAAAATCACCAACAAATTCTACAACAACCTCAACTTTGAAAAACACCAACAAATTCAAAAACCTCAACATGGAAAAATACCAACAAATTCAACCACAACCTCAATATTGAAAATCACCAACAAATTCAACAACAACCTCAACAGTGAAAATCACCAACAAATTTAACAACAACCCCAACAATGAAAAACATCAAAAATTCAACAACAACAACCACAACAATGAAAAACACCAAACAATTCAACATCAACCTCAACATTGAAAAACTCCAACAATTTCAACAACAACCTCAACAGTGAAAAACACCAAAAAATTCAACAACAACCTCAACATTGAAAATCACCAACAAATTCAACAAAAACCTCAACAATGAAAAACACAAAAAAATTCATCAACAACCTCAACATTCAAAAACACCAAATAATTCAACAAAAACCTCAACAATGAAAAACTCCAAAAAATTCAACAACAACCTCAACTTTGAAAAACAAAAACAACTTCAACAACCTCAACATTGAAAAACACCAACAAATTCAACAACAAACTCAACATTGAAAATCACCAAAAAATTCAACAACAACCTCAACATTGAAAAACTCCAACAAGTGAAACAACAACCTCAACAAAGAAAAACACCAAAATATTCAACAAGAAACTCAACATTGAAAATCACCAACAAAATCAACAAAAACATCATCAATGGAAAACACCAAAAAATTCATCAACAACCTCAACATTCAACAACACCAACAAATACAACAAAAACCTCAACAATGAAAAACACCAAAAAATTCTACAACAACCTCAACATTGAAAATCACCAACAAACTCAACATAAACCTCAACAATGAAAAACACTAAACAATTCATCAACAACCTCAACATTCAAAAACACCAAATAATTCAACAAAAACATCAACAATGAAAAACACCAACAGCTTCAACAACCTCAACATTGAAGAACACCAACAAATTCAACTGCAACCTCAACTTTGATAAATACAAAAAAACAATAAAAACCATTGAAAACACCAATAAATTCAACAAAATCAACATTGAAAATCACGAACAAATTCAACAACAACCTCAGCAATGAAAAACATCAAAAAATGTAACAACAACCTCAACTTTGAAAAACACCAAAAGATTCAACAAGCTCAACATTGAGAAACAGCAACAAATTCCGCTTCAACCTCAACTTTGAAAAATACAAAAAGATTCAAAAAAAGACATAGAATACACCAATAAATTCAACAACAATCTCAATATTGAAAATCACAAAAAAATTCAACAACAACCTCAACTTTGAAAAACACCAACAAATTCAACAACCTCAACATTGAAAAACACCAACAAATTCAACAACAACCTCAACTTTAAAAAATACAAAACGGTTCAACAAAATAAAAATTGATAACACCAAAAAATTCAACAACAACCTCAATATTGAAAATCACCAACAAATTTAACAACAACCCCAACAATGAAAAACATCAAAAATTCAACAACAACAACCACAACAATGAAAAACACCAAACAATTCAACATCAACCTCAACATTCAAAAACACCAACAAATTCAACAACAACCTCAACATTAAAAAGCACCAACAAATTCAACAACATTCTCAACATTGAAAATCACAAAAAATTCAACAAAAACCTCAACATTGAAAAACTCCAACAATTTCAACAAAGTCCTCAACATTGAAAAACACCAAAAAATTCAAAAACAAACTCAACATTGAAAATCAACAACAAATTCAAAAACCTCAACATTTAAAAACACCAACAAATTCAACCACAACCTCAATAATGAAAATCACCAACAAATTCAACAACAGCCTCAACAGTGAAAAACACCAACAAATTCAACAAAAACCTCAGCAATGAAAAACGCCAAAAAATTCACCAACAACCTAAACATTCAAAAACACCAACAAATTCAACAGAAACCTCAACAATGAGAAACACCAAAAAATTCAACAACAACCTCAACATTGAAAATCACCAACAAATTCAACAAAAACCTCAACAATGAAAAACACAAAAAAATTCATCAACAACCTCAACATTCAAAAACACCAAATAATTCAACCAAAACCTCAACAATGAAAAACTCCAAAAAATTCAACAACAACCTCAACTTTGAAAAACAACAACAACTTCAACAACCTCAACATTGAAAAACACCAACAAATTCAACAACAAACTCAACATTGAAAATCACCAAAAAATTCAACAACAACCTCAACATTGAAAAACTCCAACAAGTGAAACAACAACCTCAACAAAGAAAAACACCAAAATATTCAACAAGAAACTCAACATTGAAAATCACCAACAAAATCAACAAAAACATCAACAATGGAAAACACCAAAAAATTCATCAACAACCTCAACATTCAACAACACCAACAAATACAACAAAAACCTCAACAATGAAAAACACCAAAAAATTCTACAACAACCTCAACATTGAAAATCACCAACAAACTCAACATAAACCTCAACAATGAAAAACACTAAACAATTCATCAACAACCTCAACATTCAAAAACACCAAATAATTCAACAAAAACCTCAACAATGAAAAACACCAACAGCTTCAACAACCTCAACATTGAAGAACACCAACAAATTCAACTGCAACCTCAACTTTGATAAATACAAAAAAAAATATAAAAACCATTGAAAACACCAATAAATTCAACAATATCAACATTGAAAATCACGAACAAATTCAACAACAACCTCAGCAATGAAAAACATCAAAAAATGTAACAACAACCTCAACTTTGAAAAACACCAAAAAATTCAACAAGCTCAACATTGAGAAACAGCAACAAATTCCACTTCAACCTCAACTTTGAAAAATACAAAAAGATTCAAAAAAAGACATAGAATACACCAATAAATTCAACAACAATCTCAATATTGAAAATCACAAAAAAATTCAACAACTACCTCAACATTGAAAAACACCAAATTATCAACAACAACCTCAAATTTGAAAAACACCAACAAATTCAAAACCCTCAACTTGGAAAAACAACAACAAATTCAACAAAAACCTCAACAATGAAAAACACCAAAAAATTCAAAAAAAACCCCAACAATGAAAAACACCAAAAAATTCAAGAACAACCACAATTTGAAAAATACCATCAAATTCAACAACCTCAACATTGAAAAACACCAACAAATTCAACAACAACTTCAACTTTAAAAAATACAAAACGGTTCAACAAAATAAAAATTGATAACACCAAAAAATTCAACAACAACCTCAATATTGAAAATCACCAACAAATTTAACAACAACCTCAACATTGAAAAACACCAACAAATTCAACAACAAACTCAACATTGAAATTCAGCAAAAAATTGAACAACAACCTCAACATTGAAAAACTCCAACAAGTTAAACAACAACCTCAACATAGAAAAACACCAAAAAATTCAACAAGAAACTCAACATTGAAAATCACCAAAAAAATCAACAAAAACATCAAAAATGAAAAACACCAAAAAATTCATCAACAACCTCAACATTCAAAATCACCAACAAATTCAACATAAACCTCAACAATGAAAAACTCCAACAAGTTAAACAACAACCTCAACAAAGAAAAACACCAAAAAATTCAACAAGAAACTCAACATTGAAAATCACCAAAAAAATCAACAAAAACCTCAACAATGAAAAACACCAAAAATTCTACAACAACCTCAACTTTGAAAAACAACAACAACTTCAACAATCTCAACATTGAAAAACACCAACAAATTCAACAACAAACTCAACATTGAAAATCTCCAAAAAATTCAACAACAACCTCAACATTGAAAATCTCCACCAAGTTAAACAACAACCTCAACAAAGAAAAACACCAAAAAATTCAACAAGAAACTCAACATTGAAAATCACCAAAAAAATCAACAAAAACATCAACAATGAAAAACACTAAAAAATTCATCAACAACCTCAACATTCAAAAACACCAAATAATTCAACAAAAACCTCAACAATGAAAAACACCAAAAAATTCAACAACCACAACTTTGAAAAACACCAACAACTTCAACAACCTCAACATTGAAGAACACCAACAAATTCAACTGCAACCTCAACTTTGAGAAATACAAAAAAAACAATAAAAACCATTGAAAACACGAATAAATTCAACAAAATCAACATTGAAAATCACCAACAAATTCAACAACAACCTCAGCAATGAAAAACATCAAAAAATGTAACAACAACCTCAACTTTGAAAAACACCAAAAAAATCAACAAGCTCAACATTGAGAAACAGCAACAAATTCAACTGCAACCTCAACTTTGAAAAATACAAAAAGATTCAAAAAAAAGCATTGAATACACCAATAAATTCAACAACAACCTCAACATTGAAAATCACCAACAAATTCAACATAAACCTCAACAATGAAAAACACCAAAAAAATTCAGTAACAAACTCAACATTCAAAAACACCAAAAAATTCAACAAAAACCTCAACAATGAAAAACACCAAAAAATTCAATAACAACCTCAACCTTGAAAAACACCAACAACTACAAGCACCTCAACATGGAAAAACATCAACAAATTCAACTGCAACCTTAACTTTGAAAAATACATGAAAGATCAAAAAAAACCATTGATAACACCAATAAATTCAACAACCTCAACATTGTAAATCACCAACAAGTTCAACAACAACATCAGCAATGAAAAACATCTAAACACTCAACAACAACCTCAAGTTTGAAAAACACCAAAAAATTCAACAACCTCAACATTGAGAAACAGCAACAAATTCAACTGCAACCTCAACTTTGAAAAATTCAAAAAGATTCAAAAAAAGACATTGAATACACCAATAAATTCAACAACAATCTCAATATTGAAAATCACAAAAAAATTCAACAACAATCTCAAAATTGAAAAACACCACATTATCAACAACAACCTCAACTTTGAAAAACACTAACAAATTCAAAACCGTCAACATAGAAAAACACCAACAAATTCAACAACAACCTCAACAATGAAAAACACCAACAAATTCAAAAAAAACCTCAACAATGAAAAACACCAAAAAATTCAACAACAACCTCAATTTGAAAAACACCAACAAATTCAACAACCTCAACAGAGAAAAACACCAACAAATTCAACAACAACCTCAACTTTAAAAAATACAAAAAGGTTAAACAAAATAAAAATTGATAACACCAACAAATTCAACAAAAACCTCAACAATGATAAACATCAAAAATTCAAAAACAACAACCACACCAATGAAAAACACCAAATAATTCAACAACAACCTCAACATTCAAAAACACCAAAAAATTCAACAACAACCTCAACATTGAAAAACACCAACAAATTCAACAACATTCTCAACATTGAAAATCACATAAAATTCAACAAAAACCTCAACAATGAAAAACACCAAAAAATACAAAAACAAACTCAACATTGAAAATCACCAACAAATTCTACAACAACCTCAACTTTGAAAAACACCAACAAATTCAAAAACCTCAACATGGAAAAATACCAACAAATTCAACCACAACCTCAATATTGAAAATCACCAACAAATTCAACAACAACCTCAACAGTGAAAATCACCAACAAATTTAACAACAACCCCAACAATGAAAAACATCAAAAATTCAACAACAACAACCACAACAATGAAAAACACCAAACAATTCAACATCAACCTCAACATTGAAAAACTCCAACAATTTCAACAACAACCTCAACAGTGAAAAACACCAAAAAATTCAAAAACAAACTCAACATTGAAAATCAACAACAAATTCAACAACAGCCTCAACTTTGAAAAACACCAACAAATTCAAAAACCTCAACGTTTAAAAACACCAACAAATTCAACCACAACCTCAATATTTAAAATCACCAACAAATTCAACAACAGCCTCCACAGTGAAAAACACCAACAAATTCAACAAAAACCTCAGCAATGAAAAACGCCAAAAAATTCACCAACAACCTCAACATTCAAAAACACCAACAAATTCAACAGAAACCTCAACAATGAGAAACACCAAAAAATTCAACAACAACCTCAACATTGAAAATCACCAACAAATTCAACAAAAACATCAACAATCAAAAACACAAAAAAATTCATCAACAACCTCAACATTCAAAAACACCAAATAATTCAACAAAAACCTCAACAATGAAAAACTCCAAAAAATTCAACAACAACCTCAACTTTGAAAAACAAAAACAACTTCAACAACCTCAACATTGAAAAACACCAACAAATTCAACAACAAACTCAACATTGAAAATCACCAAAAAGTTCAACCACAACCTCAACATTGTAAATCACCAACAAATTCAACAACAACCTCAACAGTGAAAAGCACCAACAAATTCAACAAAAACCTCCGCAATGAAAAACACCAAAAAATTCACCAACAACCTCAACGTTCAAAAACACCAACAAATTCAGCAGAAACCTCAACAATGAGAAACATCAAAAAATTCAACAACAACCTCAACATTGAAAATCACCAACAAATTCAACAACAACCTCAACAGTGAAAAACACCAACAAATTCAACAAAAACCTCCGCAATGAAAAGCACCAAAAAATTCACCAACAACCTCAACATTCAAAAGCACCAACAAAATCAACAACAACATCAACAATGAGAAACATCAAAAAATTCAACAACAACCTCAACATTGAAAATCACCAACAAATTCAACAAAAACCTCAACAATGAAAAACACAAAAAAATTCATCAACAACCTCATCATTCAAGAACACCAAATAATTAACCAAAAACCTCAACAATGAAAAACATCAAAAAATTCAACAACAACCTCAACTTTGAAAAACACCAACAACTTCAACAACCTCAACATTGTAAAATAGCAACAAATTCAACTGCAACCTCAACTTTGAAAAATACAAAAAATATCAAAAAATACCATTGATAACACCAATAAATTCAACAACCTCAACATTGAAAATCATCAACTAATTCAACAACAACCTCAGCAATGAAAAACATCAAAAAATTCAACAACAGCCTCAACTTTGAATAAAACCAAAAAATTCAACAAGCTCAACATTGAGAAACAGCAACAAATTCAACTGCAACCTAAGATTTGAAAAATACATAAAGATTCAAATAAAAACATTGAATACACCAATAATTTCAACAACAACCTCAACATTGAAAATCACCAACAAATTCAACAAAAACCTCAACAATGAAAACACCAAAAAATTCATCAACAACCTGAACATTCAAAAACACCAAAAAATTCAACAAAAACCTCAACATTGAAAAACACCAAAAAATTCAACAACCTCAACATTGAATAACACCAAGAAATTCAACTGCAACCTCAACTTTGTTAAATACAAAAAAGATTAAAAAAAAACCATTGATAACACCTGTAAATTCAACAACCTCAACATTGAAAAACACCAAAAATTCAACAACAAACGCAGCTTTGAAAAACACCAGCAAATTCAACAACCTAAACATTGAAAAACATCATCAAATTCAACAACAACCTCAACTTTTAAAAATACAAAACGTTTCAACAAAATCAAAATTGATAACACCAACAAATTCAACCACAACCTCAATATTGAAAATCACCAACAAATTTAACAACAACATCAACAATTAAAAACATCAAAAAATTCAACAACAACAACCACAACAATGAAAAACACTAAACAATTCAACAACAACCTCAACATTCAAAAACACCAACAAATTTAAAAACAACCTCGTCAATGAAAATCATCAAAAAATTCATCAACAACCTCAACATTCAAAAACACTAACAAATTCAAAAAAACCTCAACAATTAAAAAAACCAAAAAATTCAACAAAAACGTCAACTTTGAAAAATACCAACAAGTTCAACAACCTCAACAGTGAAAAACACCAACAAATTCAACAACAACCTCAGCAATCAAAAACAGCCACAAATTCAATAACAACCTCTGCAATGAAAAACACACAATAATTCAACAACAAACTCAACAGTCAAAAACAACAAGAAATTCAAAAAAAACCTCAACAATGAAAAAAACCAAAAAAATCAACAACAACCTCAACATTGAAAAACTCCAACAAATTCAACAACAACCTCAATCTTGAAAATCACCAACAAATTTAACAACAACCTCAACAATGAAAAACATCAACAATTCAAAAACAACAACCACACCAATGAAAAACACCAAACAATTCAACAACAACCTCAACATTCAAAAACACCAAGAAATTCAACAACAACCTCAACATTGAAAAACACCTACAAATTCAACAACATTCTCAACATTGAAAATCACATAAAATTCAACAAAAACCTCAACAATGAAAAACACCAAAAAATACAAAAACAAACTCAACATTGAAAATCACCAACAAATTCTACAACAACCTCAACTTTGAAAAACACCAACAAATTCAAAAACCTCAACATGGAAAAATACCAACAAATTCAACCACAACCTCAATATTGAAAATCACCAACAAATTCAACAGCAACCTCTAGAGTGAAAAACACCAACAAATTCAACAAAAACCTCCGCAATGAAAAACATCAAAAAATTCACCAACAACCTCAACGTTCAAAAACACCAACAAATTCAGCAGAAACCTCAACAATGAGAAACATCAAAAAATTCAACAACAACCTCCACATTGAAAATCACCAACAAATTCAACAAAAACCTGAACAATGAAAAACACAAAAAAATTCATCAACAACCTCAACATTCAAGAACACCAAATAATTCAACAAAAACCTCAACAATGAAAAACATCAAAAAATTCAACGACAACCTCAACTTTGAAAAACAACAACAACTTCAACAACCTCAACATTGTAAAACAGCAACAAATTCAACTGCAACCTCAACTTTGAAAAATACAAAAAATATCAAAAAAAACCATTGATAACACCAATAAATTCAACAACCTCAACATTGAAAATCATCAACTAATTCAACAACAACCTCAGCAATGAAAAACATCAAAAAATTCAACAACAGCCTCAACTTTGAATAACACCAAAAAATTCAACAAGCTCAACATTGAGAAACAGCAACAAATTCAACTGCAACCTAAGGTTTGAAAAATATATAAAGATTCAAATAAAAACATTGAATACACCAATAATTTCAACAACAACCTCAATATTGAAAATCACCAACAAATTCAGCAAAAACCTCAACAATGAAAAACACCAAAAAATTCATCAACAACCTCAACATTCAAAAAAACCAAATAATTCAACAAAAACCTCAACATTGAAAAACACCAAAAAATTCAACAACCTCAACATTGAAAAACACCAAGAAATTCAACTGCAACCTCAACTTTGTTAAATACAAAAAATATTTAAAAAAACCATTGATATCACCAATAAATTCAACAACCTCAACATTGAAAAACACCAAAAATTCAACAACAAACGCAGCTTTGAAAAACACCAGCAAATTCAACAACCTAAACATTGAAAAACATCATCAAATTCAACAACAACCTCAACTTTTAAAAATACAAAACGTTTCAACAATATCAAAATTGATAACACCAACAAATTCAACCACAACCTCAATATTGAAAATCACCAACAAATTTAACAACAACATCAACAATTAAAAACATCAAAAAATTCAACAACAACAACAACCACAACAATGATAAACACCAAACAATTCAACAACAACCTCAACATTCAAAAACACCAACAAATTCAACAACAACCTCGTCAATGAAAAACATCAAAAAATTCATCAACAACCTCAACATTCAAAAACACTAACAAATTCAACAAAAACCTCAACAATTAAAAAAACCAAAAAATTCAACAAAAACGTCAACTTTGAAAAATACCAACAAGTTCAACAACCTCAACAGTGAAAAACACCAACAAATTCAACAACAACCTCAGCAATCAAAAACAGGCACAAATTCAATAACAACCTCTGCAATGAAAAACACACAAAAATTCAACAACAAACTCAACATTCAAAAACACCAACAAATTCAACAAAAACCTCAACAATGAAATTCACCAAAAAAATCAACAACAACCTCAACATTGAAAAACTCCAACAATATCAACAACAAACTCAACACTGAAAATCACCAACAAATTCAACAACAACCTCAACAATGATAAACATCAAAAAATTCAACAACAACTTCAACATTCAAAAACAACAACAAATTCAACAAAAAACTCAACAATGAAAAACACCAAAAAATTCAACAACAAACGCAACTTTGAAAAAAACCAAAAAATTCAACAACCTCAACATTGAGAAACAGCAACAAATTGAACTGCAACCTCAACTTAGAATAATACAAAAAGATTAAAAAAAAACATTGAATACACCAATGAATTGAACAACAACCTCAATATTGAAAATCACCAAAAAATTCAACAACAACCACAACATTGAAAAACACCAAAATATTCAACAACAACCTCAACTTTGAAAAACACCTACAAATTCAGAAACCTCAACATGGAAAAACACCATCAAATTAAACTACAACCTCAATATTGAAAATCACCAACAAATTCAACAACAACCTCAACATTCGAAGACACCAACAAAATCAACAACAACATCAACAATGAAAAACACCAAAGAATTCATCAACAACCTCAACATTCAAAAACACCAACAAAGTCAACAACAACCTGAACAATGAAAAACACCAAAAAATGCAACAACAAACTCAACATTCAAAAATAACAACAAATTCAACAAAAACCTCAACAATTAGAAAACCAAAAAATTCAACAACAACGTCAACTTTGAAAAACAACAGCAAATTCAACAACCTCAAAAGTGATAAACACCAACAAATTCAACAAAAACCTCAACATTGAAAAACTCTGACAAATGCAACAACAACCTCAACAATGAAAAACACCAAAAAATTCAACAACAACCTCAAAATTCAAAAACACCAACAAATTCAAATGCAACCTCAACTTTGAAAAATACAGAAAAGATCATAAAAAACCATTGATAACACCAATTAATTCAAAAACCTGAAGAATCAAAATCACCAAACAAATTCAACAAGAACCTCAGCAAGGAAAAACATTCAAAAAATTGAACAAGAACCACAACAATGACAAACACCAACAAATTCAACAAGTACCACAACAATGAAAAACACCAAAAAATTCAACAACAACCTAAACATTGAAAATCACCAACAAATTCAACAAAAACCTCAACAATGAAAAACACAAAAAAATTCATCAACAACCTCAACATTCAAGAACACCAAATAATTCAACAAAAACCTCAACAATGAAAAACATCAAAAAATTCAACGACAACCTCAACTTTGAAAAACAACAACAACTTCAACAACCTCAACATTGTAAAACAGCAACAAATTCAACTGCAACCTCAACTTTGAAAAATACAAAAAATATCAAAAAAAACCATTGATAACACCAATAAATTCAACAACCTCAACATTGAAAATCATCAACTAATTCAACAACAACCTCAGCAATGAAAAACATCAAAAAATTCAACAACAGCCTCAACTTTGAATAACACCAAAAAATTCAACAAGCTCAACATTGAGAAACAGCAACAAATTCAACTGCAACCTAAGGTTTGAAAAATACATAAAGATTCAAATAAAAACATTGAATACACCAATAATTTCAACAACAACCTCAACATTGAAAATCACCAACTAATTTAGCAAAAACCTCAACAATGAAAAACACCAAAAAATTCATCAACAACCTCAACATTCAAAAAAACCAAAAAATTCAACAAAAACCTCAACATTGAAAAACACCAAAAAATTCAACAACCTCAACATTGAAAAACACCAAGAAATTCAACTGCAACCTCAACTTTGTTAAATACAAAAAAGATTTAAAAAAACCATTGATATCACCAATAAATTCAACAACCTCAACATTGAAAAACACCAAAAATTCAACAACAAACGCAGCTTTGAAAAACACCAGCAAATTCAACAACCTAAACATTGAAAAACATCATCAAATTCAACAACAACCTCAACTTTTAAAAATACAAAACGTTTCAACAAAATCAAAATTGATAACACCAACAAATTCAACCACAACCTCAATATTGAAAATCACCAACAAATTTAACAACAACATCAACAATTAAAAACATCAAAAAATTCAACAACAACAACAACCACAACAATGATAAACACCAAACAATTCAACAACAACCTCAACATTCAAAAACACCAACAAATTCAACAACAACCTCGTCAATGAAAAACATCAAAAAATTCATCAACAACCTCAACATTCAAAAACACTAACAAATTCAACAAAAACCTCAACAATTAAAAAAACCAAAAAATTCAACAAAAACGTCAACTTTGAAAAATACCAACAAGTTCAACAACCTCAACAGTGAAAAACACCAACAAATTCAACAACAAACTCAACATTGAAAATCACCAACAAATTCAACAACAAACTCAACTTTGAAAAACACCAACAAATTCAAAAAACTCAACATGGAAAAACACCAACAAATTCAATGACAAACTCAACAATGAAAAACACCAACAAGTTCAACCACAACCTCAACATTGAAAATCACCAACGAATTCAACAACAACCTCAACAATGAAAAACACCAACAAATTCAACAAAAACCTCAACCATGAAAAACAAAAAAAATTCCTCAACAACCTCAACATTCAAAAACACGAACAAATTCAACAGAATCTTCAACAATGAAAAACATCAAAAAATTCAACAACAACCTCAACTTTGAAAAACACCGAAAAATTCAACAACCTCAAAATTGAGAAACAGCAACAACTTCAACTGCAACCTCAACTTTGAAAAATACAAAAAGATTCAAAAAAAGACATTGAATACACCAATAAATTCAACAATAATCTCAATATTGAAAATCACAAAAAAATTCAACAACAACCTCAAAATTGAAAAACACCAAATTATCAACAACAACCTCAACTTTGAAAAACACCAACAAATACAAAACCGTCAACATGGAAAAACACCAACACATTCAACAACAACCTCAACAATGAAAAACACCAACAAATTCAAAAAAAACCTCAACAATGAAAAACACCAAAAAATTCAACAACAACCTCAATTTGAAAAACACCAACAAATTCAACAACCTCAACAGAGAAAAACACCAACAAATTCAACAACAACCTCAACTTTAAAAAATACAAAAAGGTTAAACAAAATAAAAATTGATAACACCAACAAATTCAACAACAACCTCAACAATGATAAACATCAAAAATTCAAGAACAACAACCACACCAATGAATACACCAAACAATTCAACAACAACCTCAACATTCAAAAACACCAAGAAATTCAACAACAACCTCAACATTGAAAAACACCAACAAATTCAACAACATTCTCAACATTGAAAATCACATAAAATTCAACAACAACCTCAACAATGAAAAACATCAAAAAATACAAAAACAACCTCAACTTTGAAAAACACCAACAAATTCAAAAACCTCAACATGGAAAACTACCAACAAATTCAACCACAACCTCAATATTGAAAATCACCAACAAATTCAACAACAACCTCAACAGTGAAAAACACCAACAAATTCAACAAAAACCTCCGCAATGAAAAGCACCAAAAAATTCACCAACATCCTCAGCATTCAAAAACACCAACAAATTCAACAGAAACCTCAACAATGAGAAACATCAAAAAATTCACCAACAACCTCAACATTGAAAATCACCAACAAATTCAACAAAAACCTCAACAATGAAAAACACCGAAAAATTCATCAACATTCTCAACATTCAAAAACACCAATAAATTCAACAAAAACCTCAACAATGAAGAACACCAAAAAATTCAACAACAACCTCAACTTTGAAAAACACCAACAACTTCAACAACCTCAACATTGAAAAACAGAAAGAAATTCAACTGCAACCTCAACTTTGAAAAAAATATCAAAAAAAACATTGATAACACCAATAAATTCAACAACCTCAACATTGAAAATCATCAACTAATTCAACAACAACCTCAGCAATGAAAAACATCAAAAAATTCAACAACAGCCTCAACTTTGAATAACACCAAAAAATTCAACAAGCTCAACATTGAGAAACAGCAACAAATTCAACTGCAACCTAAGGTTTGAAAAATACATAAAGATTCAAATAAAAACATTGAATACACCAATAATTTCAACAACAACCTCAACATTGAAAATCACCAACAAATTCAGCAAAAACCTCAACAATGAAAAACACCAAAAAATTCATCAACAACCTCAACATTCAAAAACACCAAAAAATTCAACAAAAACCTCAACATTGAAAAACACCAAAAAATTCAACAACCTCAACATTGAAAAACACCAAGAAATTCAACTGCAACCTCAACTTTGTTAAATACAAAAAAGGTTTAAAAAAAACCATTGATATCACCAATAAATTCAACAACCTCAACATTGAAAAACACCAAAAATTCAACAAAAAACGCAGCTTTGAAAAACACCAGCAAATTCAACAACCTAAACATTGAAAAACATCATCAAATTCAACAACAACCTCAACTTTTAAAAATACAAAACGTTTCAACAAAATCAAAATTGATAACACCAACAAATTCAACCACAACCTCAATATTGAAAATCACCAACAAATTTAACAACAACATCAACAATTAAAAACATCAAAAAATTCAACAACAACAACCACAACAATTAAAAACACCAAACAATTCAACAACAACCTCAACATTCAAAAACACCAACAAATTCAACAACAACCTCGTCAATGAAAAACATCAAAAAATTCATCAACAACCTCAACATTCAAAAACACTAACAAATTCAACAAAAACCTCAACAATTAAAAAAACCAAAAAATTCAACAAAAACGTCAACTTTGAAAAATACCAACAAGTTCAACAACCTCAACAGTGAAAATCATCAAAAAATTCAACAACAACCTCAACTTTGAAAAAGACCAACAAATTCAAAAACCTCAACATGGAAAAACACCAACAAATTCAACTACAACCTCTATATGGAAAAACACCAACAAATTCAACAACAACCTCAACTTTTAAAAATACAAAAAGGTTCATCAAAATAAAAATTGATAACACCAGCAAATTCAATAACAACCTCAAAATTGAAAATCACCAACAAATTTAACAACAACCTCAACAATGAAAAACATCAAAAATTCAACAACAACAACCACAACAATGAAAAACACCAACAAATTCAACAACAACCTCAATATTGAAACTCACCAACAGATTTAACAAAAAACCTCAACAATGAAAAACATCAAAAATTCAACAACAACAACCACAACAATGAAAAACACCAACAAATTCAACAAAAACCTCAACAATTAAAAACACCAAAAAATTCAACAACAACGTCAACTTTGAAAAATACCAACAATTTCAACAACCTCAACATTGAAAAACACCAACAAATTCAACAACAAACTCAACATTGAAAATCTCCAAAAAATTCAACAACAACCTCAACATTGAAAAACTCCAACAAGTTCAACAACAACCTCAACAATGAAAAACACCAAAAAATTCAACAAGAAACTCAACATTGAAAATCACCAACAAATTCAACAAAAACCTCAACAATGAAAAACACCAAAAAATTCAACAACAACCTCAACATTGAAAATCACCAACAAATTCAACAAAAACCTCAACAATGAAAAACACCATAAAATTCATGAACAACCTCAACATTCAAAAGCACAAAAAAATTCAACAAAAACCTCAACAATGAATAACACCAAAAAATTCAACAACAACCACAACTTTGAATAACACCAAAAAATTCAACAACCTCAACATTGAGAAACAGCAACAAATTCAACTGCAACCTCAACTTTGAAAAATACAAAAAGATTAAAAAAAAACATTGAATACACCAATAAATTCAACAACAATCTCAATATTGAAAATCACCAAAAAAATTCAACAACAACCTCAACATTGAAAAACACCAAATTATCAACAACAACATCAACTTTTAAAAACACCAACAAATTCAAAAACCTCAGCATGGAAAAACACCAACAAATTCAACTACAACCTCAATATTGAAAATCACCAACAAATTCAACATCAACCTCAACAATGAAAAACACCAACAAATTCAACAAAAAACTCAACAATGAAAAACACCAAAAAGTTCAACAACAACCTCAATTTGAAAAACACCAACAGATTTAACAACCTCAACATTCAAATACACCAATAAATTCAACAACAAACTCAGCTTTGAAAAACACCAACAAATTCAACAACCTCAACATTGAAAAACGCCAAAAAATTCAGCAAGAAACACAACATTGAAAATCACCAACAAATTCAACAAAAACCTCAACAAAGAAAAACACCAAAAAATTCATCAACAACCTCAATATTCAAAAACACCAACAAATTCAAGAAAAACCTCAACAATGAAAAACACGAAAAAAATTCATCAACAACCTCAACATTCAAAAACAACATAAAATTCAACAAAATCCTCAACAATGAAAAACACCAAAAAATTCAACAAGAACCTCAATTTGAAAAGCACCAACAGATTTAACAACCTCAACATTCAAATACACCAACAAATTCAACAACAAATTCAGCTTTGAAAAACACCAACAAATTCAACAACATCAACATTGAAAAAAACCAACAAATTCAACAACAACCTCAACTTTAAAAAATACAAAAAGGTTCAACAAAATAAATATTGATAAAACCGACAAATTCAACAACAACCTCAATATTGAAAATCACCAACAAATTTAACAACAACCTCAACAATGAATAACATCAAAAATTCAACAACAACAACCACAACAATGAAAAACAACAAACAATTCAACAACAACCTCAACATTCGAAAAACCATCAAATTCAACAATAAGCTCAACATTGAAAAACACCAACAAATTCAACAACATTCTCAACATTGAAAATCACCATAAAATTCAACAACAACCACAACATTGAAAACCTCCAACAATTTCAACAACAACCTCAACAATGAAAAACATCAAAAAATTCAAAGACAAACTCAACATTGAAAATCACCAACAAAATCAACAACAACCTCAACTTTGAAAAACACCAACAAATTCAAAAACCTCAACAGGGAAAAGGACCTACAAATTCAACCACAATCTCAATATTGAAAATCACCAACAAATTGAACAACAACCTCAACAGTGAAAAACACCAAAAAATTCATCAACAGTCTCAACATTGAAAAACACCAACAAATTCAACAACAACCTCAACTTTTAAAAATACAAAAAGGTTCATCAAAATAAAAATTGATAACACCAGCAAATTCAACAACAACATCAAAATTGAAAATCACCAACAAATTTAACAACAACCTCAACAATGAAAAACATCAAAAATTCAACAACAACAACCACAACAATGAAAAACACCAACAAATTCAACAACAACCTCAATATTGAAAATCACCAACAGATTTAACAAAAAACCTCAACAATGAAAAACATCAAAAATTCAACAACAACAACCACAACAATGAAAAACACCAACAAATTCAACAAAAACCTCAACAATTAAAAACACCAAAAAATTCAACAACAACGTCAACTTTGAAAAATACCAACAAATTCAACAACCTCAACATTGAAAAACACCAACAAATTCAACAACAAACTCAACATTGAAAATCTCCAAAAAATTCAACAACAACCTCAACATTGAAAAACTCCAAAAAGTTCAACAACAACCTCAACAATGAAAAGCACCAAAAAATTCAACAAGAAACTCAACATTGAAAATCACCAACAAATTCAACAAAAACCTCAACAATGAAAAACACCAAAAAATTCAACAACAACCTCAACATTGAAAATCGCCAACAAATTCAACAAAAACCTCAACAATGAAAAACACCATAAAATTCATGAACAACCTCAACATTCAAAAGCACAAAAAAATTCAACAAAAACCTCAACAATGAATAACACCAAAAAATTCAAAAACTTCCACAACTTTGAATAACACCAAAAAATTCAACAACCTCAACATTGAGAAACAGCAACAAATTCAACTGCAACCTCAACTTTGAAAAATACTAAAAGATTAAAAAAAAACATTGAATACACCAATAAATTCAACAACAATCTCAATATTGAAAATCACCAAAAAAATTCAACAACAACCTCAACATTGAAAAACACCAAATTATCAACAACAACATCAACTTTTAAAAACACCAACAAATTCAAAAACCTCAGCATGGAAAAACACCAACAAATTCAACTACAACCTCAATATTGAAAATCACCAACAAATTCAACAACAACCTCAACAATGAAAAACACCAACAAATTCAACAAAAAACTCAACAATGAAAAACACCAAAAAGTTCAACAACAACCTCAATTTGAAAAACACCAACAGATTTAACAACCTCAACATTCAAATACACCAATAAATTCAACAACAAACTCAGCTTTGAAAAACACCAACAAATTCAACAACCTCAACATTGAAAAACGCCAAAAAATTCAGCAAGAAACACAACATTGAAAATCACCAACAAATTCAACAAAAACCTCAACAAAGAAAAACACCAAAAAATTCATCAACAACCTCAATATTCAAAAACACCAACAAATTCAAGAAAAACCTCAACAATGAAAAACACGAAAAAAATTCATCAACATCCCCAACATTCAAAAACAACATAAAATTCAACAAAATCCTCAACAATGAAAAACACCAAAAAATTCAACAACGACCTCAATTTGAAAAGCACCAACAGATTTAACAACCTCAACATTCAAATACACCAACAAATTCAACAACAAATTCAGCTTTGAAAAACACCAACAAATTCAACAACATCAACATTGAAAAAAACCAACAAATTCAACAACAACCTCAACTTTAAAAAATACAAAAAGGTTCAACAAAATAAATATTGATAACACCGACAAATTCAACAACAACCTCAATATTGAAAATCACCAACAAATTTAACAACAACCTCAACAATGAATAACATCAAAAATTCAACAACAACAACCACAACAATGAAAAACAACAAACAATTCAACAACAACCTCAACATTCGAAAAACCATCAAATTCAACAATAAGCTCAACATTGAAAAACACCAACAAATTCAACAACATTCTCAACATTGAAAATCACCATAAAATTCAACAACAACCACAACATTGAAAACCTCCAACAATTTCAAAAACAACCTCAACAATGAAAAACACCAACAAATTCAAAGACAAACTCAACATTGAAAATCACCAACAAAATCAACAACAACCTCAACTTTGAAAAACACCAACAAATTCAAAAACCTCAACAGGGAAAAGGACCTACAATTTCAACCACAATCTCAATATTGAAAATCACCAACAAATTCAACAACAACCTCAACAGTGAAAAACACCAAAAAATTCATCAACAATCTCAACATTGAAAAACACCAACAAATTCAACAGAAACCTCAACAATGAGAAACACCAAAAAATTCAACAACAACCTCAACAATGAAAAACACCAACAAATTCAACAAAAACCTGAACAATGATAAACACCAAAAAATTCATCAACAATCTCAACATTCAAAAACAACAACAAATTCAACAGAAACTTCAACAATGAGAAACACCAAAAAATTTAACAACAACCTCAACTTTGAAAAACACCAACAACTTCAACAACCTCAACATTGAAAAACACCTACAAATTCAATTGCAACCTCAACTTTGAAAAATAGAAAAAAGATCAAAAAAAACCATTGATAACACCAATAAATTCAACAACCTCAACATTGAAAATCACCAACAAATTCAACAACAACGGCAGCAATGAATAACATCAAAAAATTTAACAACAACCTCAACTTTGAATAACACCAAAAAATTCAACAACCTCAACATTGAGAAACAGCAACAAATTCAACTGCAACGTCAACTTTCAAAGATACAAAAAGATTCAAATAAAAACATTGAATACAGCAATAAATTCAACAACATCCTCAACATTGAAAAACACCAAAGAATTCAACTGCAACCTCAACTTTGAAAAATACAAAAAAGATCATAAAAAAACCATTGAAAACACCAATAAATTCAACAACCTCAACATTGAAAATCACCAACAAATTCAACAACAACCTCAGCAATGAAAAACATCAAAAAATTCAACAACAACCTCAACTTTGAACAACACCAAAAAATTCGACAACCTCAATATTGAGAAACAGCAACAAATTCAAGTGCATCCTCAACTTTGAAAAATAAAAAAAGATTAAAAAAAAAGCATTGAATACTCCAATAAATTCAACAACAACTTCAATATTGAAAATCACCAAAAAATTCAACAACAACCTCAACTTTGAAAAACACCAATAAATTCAACAAAAACATCAAAAATGAAAAACAACAAAAAATGCAACAACAACCTCAATTTGAAAAACACCAACAGATTTAACAACCTCAACATTCAAATACACCAACAAATTCAACAGCAAACGCAGCTTTGAAAAACACCAACAAATTCTACAACTTCAACATTGAAAAACACCAACAACTTCAACAACAACCACAACTTTTAAAAATAGAAAAAGGTTCAACAAAATAAAAATTGATAACACCAACAAATTCAACAACAACCTCAAAATTGAAAATCACCAACAAATTTAACAACAACCTCAACAATGAAAAACATCAAAAATTCAACAACAACAACAACCACAACAATGAAAAACACCAAACAATTCAACAACAACCTCAACATTCAAAGACACCAACAAATTCAACAACAACCTCAACAATGAAAAACACCAAAAAATTCATCAACAACCTCAACATTAAAAAACACCAACAGATTAAAAAAAATCCTCAACAATTAAAAACATCAAAAAATTCAACAACAACGACAACTTTGAAAAATACCAAAAAATTCAACAAACTCAACATTGAAAAACACCAACAAATTCAACAACAAACTCAACATTGAAAATCACCAACAAATTCAACAACAAACTCAACTTTGAAAAACACCAACAAATTCAAAAAACTCAACATGGAAAAACACCAACAAATTCAATGACAAACTCAACAATGAAAAACACCAACAAGTTCAACCACAACCTCAACATTGAAAATCACCAACGAATTCAACAACAACCTCAACAATGAAAAACACCAACAAATTCAACAAAAACCTCAACCATGAAAAACAAAAAAAATTCATCAACAACCTCAACATTCAAAAACACGAACAAATTCAACAGAATCTTCAACAATGAAAAACATCAAAAAATTCAACAACAACCTCAACTTTGAAAAACACCGAAAAATTCAACAACCTCAAAATTGAGAAACAGCAACAACTTCAACTGCAACCTCAACTTTGAAAAATACAAAAAGATTCAAATAAAAACATTGAATACACCAATAAATTCAACAACAACCTCAACATTGAAAATGACCAACAAATTCAACAAAAACCTCAACAATGAAAAACATCAAAAAATTCATCAACAACCTCAACATTGAAAAACACCAAAAAATTCAACAAAAACCTAAGCTTTTAAAAACACTAACAACTTCAACATTGAAAAACACCATCAAATACAACTGCAACCTTAACTTTGAAAAATACAAAAAAGAAAAAAAAAAAACCACTGATTACACCAGTAAATTCAACAACCTCAACGTTGAAAATCACCAACAAATTCAACAACAACCTCAGCAATGAAAAAGATCTAAAAATTCAACGACAACCTCAACATTGAAAAACTCCAACAATTTCATCAACAACCTCAACAATGAAAAACACCAAAAAATTCAAAAACAAACGCACAATTGAAAATCACCTACAAAATCAACAACAACCACAACTTTGAAAAACACCAACAAATTCAAAATCCTCAACATGGAAAAACACCAACAATTTCAACCACAACCACAACATTGAAAATCACCAACAAATTCAACAACAACCTCAACATTCAAAAACACCAACAAATTCAACAGAATTCTCAACAATGAAAAACACCAAAAAATTCAACAAAAACCTCAACATTGAAAATCACCAAAAAATTCAACAAAAACCTCAACAATGAAAAACAGCAAAAAAGTCAACAACAACCTCAACTTTGAAAAACACCAACAACTTCAACAACCTCAACATTGAAAAACACCAGAATATTCAACTGCACCCTCTACTTTGAAAAATACAAAAAAGATTTAAAAAAACCATTGATAACACCAATATATTCAATAACCTCAACATTGAAAATCACCAACAAATTCAACAACAACCTCAGCAATGAAAAACATCAAAAAATTCAACAACAACCTAAAGTTTGAAAAACACCATAAAATTCAACAACCTCAACATTGAACAACACCAAGAAATTCAACAACAACCTCAACTTTTACAAATACAAAAAGGTTCAACAAAAGAAAAATGGATAACACCAACAAATTCAACAACAACAGCAAAATTGAAAATCACCAAAAAATTTAACAACAACCTCAACAATGAAAAACATCAAAATATCAACAACAACCACGACAATGAAAAACACCAACAAATTCAACAACAACCTCAACTTTGAAAAACACCAACAAATTCAACAACAACCTCAACATTGAAAAACTCCAGCAAGTTCAACAACAACCTCAACAATGAAAAACGCCAAAAAATTCAACAAGAAACACAACATTGAAAATCACCAACAAATTCAACAAAAACCTCAACAATGAAAAACACCGAAAAATTCATCAAAAACCTCAACATTCAAAAACACCAACAAATTCAACAAAAACCTCAACAATGAAAAACACCAAAAAATTCAAAAACAACATCAACATTGAAAAACACCAAAAAATTCAACAAAAACCTCAAGAATGAAAAACACCAAAAAAGTCAACAACAACCTCAACTTTGAAAAACACCAACATCTTCAACAAACTCAACATTGAAAAACACCAGCATATTCAACTGCACCCTCAACTTTTAAAAATACAAAAAAGATCAGAAAAAACCATTGAGTACACCAATAAATTCAAAAACCTCAACATTGAAAATCACCAACAAATTCAACAACAACCTCAGGAATGAAAACATCAAAAAATTAAACAACAAACTCAAGTTTGAAAAACACCAAAAAATTCAACAACCTCAACATTGAGAAACAGCAACAAATTCAACTGCAACCTCAACAATGAAAAACGCAAAAAGATTCAAATAAAAACATTGAATACAGCAATAAATTCAACAACAACCTCAATATTGAAAATCACCAACAAATTTAACAACAACCTCAACAATGAAAAACATCAATAATTCAACAACAACAACCACAACAATGAAAAACACCAACAAATTCGAAAAAAACCTCAACAATTAAAAACACCAAAAAATTCAACAACAACGTCAACTTTGAAAAATACCAACAAATTCAACAACCTCAACATTAAAAAACACCAACAAATTCAACAACAAACGCAACATTGAAAATCACCAAAAAATTCATCAACAACCTCATCATTCAAAAACTACAGCAACTTCAACAACAACCTCAACAATGAAAAATATCAAAAAATCAACAACAACCACGTCAATGAAAAACACCAACAAATTCAACAACAACCTCAACATTGAAAAACTCCTACAATTTCAACAACAAACTCATCAATGAATAACACCAAAAAATTCAATAACAAACTCAACATTGAAAATCACCAACAAATTCAACAACAACCTCAAATTTGAAAAACACCAACAAATTCAAAAACCTCAACATGGAAAAACACCAACAAATTCAAACACAACCTCAACATTGAAAATCACCAACAAATTCAACAACAACCTCAACAATGAAAAACACCAGCAAAGTCAACAAAAACCTCAGCCTAGAAAAACAAAAAAAAATTCATCAACAACCTCAACATTCAAAAACACCAACAAATTC
>NW_027597900.1:0-61000 GCF_964194155.1 Cetorhinus maximus
ACGGGACAAAATCCAGGAACTCACTCCCTAACAGCGCCGTAGGTGTACCTACACCACACGGACAAAATACTGGAACTCCCTCCCTAACAGCGCCGTGGGTGTACCTACAACACACAGACAAAATCCTGGAACTCCCTCCCTAACAGCGCCGTGGGTGTACCTACACCACACGGGACAAAATCCTGGAACTCCCTCCCTAACAGCGCTGTGGGTGTACCTACACCACAGGGACAAAATCCTGAAAATCCCTCCCTAACAGCGCCGTGGGTGTAACTACACCACACGGACAAAATCCTGGAACTCCCTCCCTAACAGCGCCGTGGGTGTACCTACACCACACGGGGAAAAAATCCTGGAACTCCCTCCCTAACAGCGCCGTGGGTGTACATACACCACACAGAGGGGACAAAATCCTGGAACTCCATCCCTATCAGCGCTGTGGGTGTACCTACACCACACGGACAAAATCCTGGAACTCCCTCCCTAGCAGCGCCGTGGGTGTACCTACACCACACGGACAAAATCCTGGAACTCACTCCCTAACAGCGCCGTGGGTGTACCAACAGCATACGGACAAAATTCTGGAACTCCCTCCCTAACAGCGCAGTGGGTGTACCTACACCACATGGACAAAATCCTTGAACTCCCTCCCTAACAGCGCCGTGGGTGTACCTACACCACACGGACAAAATCCTGGAACACCCTCCCTAACAGCGCCGTGGGTGTACCTACACCACACACGGGACAAAATCCTGGAACTCCCTCCCTAACAGCGCTGTGGCTGTACCTACACCATAGGTACAAAATCCTAGAACACCCTCCCTAACAGCGCAGTGGGTGTACCTACACCCCAGGGACAAAATCCTGGAACTCCCTCCCTAAAAGCGCCGTGGGTGTACCTACACCACACGGGGACAAAATCCAGGAACTCTCTCCCTAACAGCGCTGTGTGTGTACCTACACCACACGGACAAAATCCTGGAACTCCCTCCCTAACAGCGCCGTGGGTGTACCTACACCACACGGACAAAATCCTGGAACTCCCTCCCTAGCAGCGCCGTGGGTGTACCTACACCACAGGGACAAAATCCTGGAACTCCCTCCCTAACAGCGCCGTGGGTGTACCTACACCACACGGACAAAATCCTGGAACTCCCTCCCTAACAGCGCCATGGGTGTACCTACACCACACAGACAAAATCCTGGAACACCCTCCCTAACAGCGCCGTGGGTGTACCTACACCATAGGGACAAAATCCTGGAACACCCTCCCTAACAGCGCCGTGGGTTTACCTACACCACAGGGACAAAATCCTGGAACACCCTCCCTAACAGCGCCGTGGGTGTACCTACACCACACGGACAAAAACCTGTAACTCCCTCCCTAACAGCGCTGTGGCTGTACCTACACCACACACGGGACAAAATCCTGGAAGTTCCTCCCTAACAGCGCCGTGGGTGTGCCTACACCACACACGGGACAAGATGCTGGAACTCACTCCCTAACAGCGCCGTGGGTGTACCTACACCACAGGGACAAAATCCTGGAACTCCCTCCCTAACAGCGCCAAGGGTGTCCCTACACCACACGGGGACAAAATCCTGGAACTACCTCCCTAACAGCGCCGTGGGTGTACCTACACCACAGCGACAAAATCCTGGAACTCCCTCCCTAACAGCGCCGTGGGTGTACCTACACCACACGGACAAAATCCTGGAACTCCCTCCCTAACAGCGCCGTGGGTGTACCTGCTGTACACACGGGACAAAATCCTGGAACTCACTCCCTAACAGCGCGGTGGGTGTACCTACACCACGCGGACAAAATCCTGGAACTCCCTCCCTAACAGCGCTGTGGGTGTACCTACACCACACGGGACAAAATCCTGGAACTCCCTCCCTAACAGCGCCGTGGGTGTACCGACACCACACACAGGGGACAAAATCCTGGAACTCCATCCCTAACAGCGCCGTGGGTATACCTACACCACACAAAGGGGACAAAATCCTGGAACTCCCTCCCTAACAGCGCCGTGGGTGTACCTACACCACACGGACAAAATCCTGGAACTCCCTCACTAACAGCGCCGTGGGTGTACCTACACAACACGGACAAAACCCTGGAACTCCCTCCCTAACAGCGCCGTGGGAGTACCTACACCACACGGGACAAAATCCTGGAAGTCACTCCCTAACTGCGCCATGGGTGTACCTACACCACACACAAAATCCTGGAACTCCCTCCCTTACAGCGCTGTGGGTGTACCTACACCACAGGGACAAAATCCTGGAACTCCCTCCCTAACAGCGCCGTGGGTGTGCCTACACCACAGGGACAAAATCCTGGAACTCCCTCCCTAACAGCGCCGTGGGTGTACCTACACCACACACGGGACAAAATCCTGGAAGTTCCTCCCTAACCGCGCCGTGGGTGTGCCTACACCACACACGGGACAAGATGCTGGAACTCTCCCTAACAGCGCCGTGGGTGTACCTACACCACACGGACAAAATCCTGGAACTCCCTCCCTAACAGCACCGTGGGTGTATCTACACCACACGGGGACAAAATCCTGGAACTCCCTCCCTAACAGCACTGTGGGTGAACCTACACCACAGGGACAAAATCCTGGAACTCCATCCCTAACAGCGCCGTGGGTGTACCTACACCACACACAGCGGACAAAATCCTGGAACTCCATCCCTAACAGCGCCGTGGGTGTACCTACACCACACAGAGGGGACAAAATCCTGGAACTCCCTCCCTAACAGCGCCGTGGGTGTACCTACACCACAGGGACAAAAACCTGTAACTCCCTCCCTAACAGCGCTGTGGCTGTACCTACACCACACACGGGACAAAATCCTGGAAGTTCCTCCCTAACAGCGCCGTGGGTGTGCCTACACCACACACGGGACAAGATGCTGGAACTCACTCCCTAACAGCGCCGTGGGTGTACCTACACCACAGGGACAAAATCCTGGAACTCCCTCCCTAACAGCGGCAAGGGTGTCCCTACACCACACGGGGACAAAATCCTGGAACTACATCCCTAACAGCGCCGTGGGTGTACCTACACCACAGGGACAAAATCCTGGAACTCCCTCCCTAACAGCGCCGTGGGTGTACCTACACCACACGGACAAAATCCTGGAACTCCCTCCATAACAGCGCCGTGGGTGTACCTGCAGTACACACGGGACAAAATCCTGGAACTCACTCCCTAACAGCGCCGTGGGTGTACCTACACCACGCGGACAAAATCCTGGAACTCCCTCCCTAACAGCGCTGTGGGTGTACCTACACCACACGGGACAAAATCCTGGAACTCCCTCCCTAACAGCGCCGTGGGTGTACCGACACCACACACAGGGGACAAAATCCTGGAACTCCATCCCTACCAGCGCCGTGGGTGTACCTACACCACACGGGGACATAATCCTGGAACTCCCTCCCTAACAGCACTGTGGGTGTACCTACACCACAGGGACAAAATCCTGGAACTCCATCCCTAACAGCGCCGTGGGTGTACCTACACCACACACAGGGGACAAAATCCTGGAACTCCATCCCTAACAGCGCCGTGGGTATACCTACACCACACAAAGGGGACAAAATCCTGGAACTCCCTCCCTAACAGCGCCGTGGGTGTACCTACACCACACGGACAAAATCCTGGAACTCCCTCACTAACAGCGCCGTGGGTGTACCTACACAACACGGACAAAACCCTGGAACTCCCTCCCTAACAGCGCCGTGGGAGTACCTACACCACACGGGACAAAATCCTGGAAGTCCCTCCCTAACTGCGCCATGGGTGTACCTACACCACACACAAAATCCTGGAACTCCCTCCCTTACAGCGCTGTGGGTGTACCTAAACCACAGGGACAAAATCCTGGAACTCCCTCCCTAACAGCGCCGTGGTTGTGCCTACACCACAGGGACAAAATCCTGGAACTCCCTCCCTAACAGCGCCGTGGGTGCACCTACACCACACACGGGACAAAATCCTGGAACTCCATCCCATACAGCGCCGTGGGTGTACCTACACCACACACGGGACAAAATCCTGGAACTTCTTCCCTAACAGCGCCGTGGGTGTACCTACACCACACACGGGACAAAATCCTGGAACTCACGCCCTAACACCGCCGTGGGTGTACCTTCACCACAGGGACAAAATCCTGGAACTCCCTCCCTAACATCGCCATGGTTGTACCTACACCACAGGGACAAAATCCTGGAAATCCCTCCCTAACAGCGCCGTGGGTGTACCTACACCACACGGACAAAATCCTGGAACACCCTCCCTAACAGCGCTGTGGGTGTACCTACACTACACACGGGACAAAATCCTGGAACGTCCTCCCAAACAGCTCCGTGGGTGTACCTACACCACAGACGGGACAGAATCCATGAACTCACTCCCTAACAGCGCCGTGGGTGTACCTACACCACAGGGACAAAATCCTGGAACTCCCTCCCTAACATCGCCATGGTTGTACCTACACCACAGGGACAAAATCCTGGAAATCCCTCCCTAACAGCGCCGTGGGTGTACCTACACCACACACGGGACAAAATCCTGGAACTCACGCCCTAACACCGCCGTGGGTGTACCTTCACCACAGGGACAAAATCCTGGAACTCCCTCCCTAACAGCGCCGTGGGTGTACCTACAACACACACAAAATCCAGGAACTCCCACCCTAACAGCGCCGTGGGTGTACCTACACCACACGGACAAAATCCTGGAACTCCCTCCCTAACAGAGCTGTGGGTGTACCTACACCACACACAAAATCCTGGAACTCCCTCCCTAACAGCGCCATGGGTGTACCTACACCAGACGGACAAAATCATGGAACTCCCACCCTAACAGCGCCGTGGGTGTACCTACACTATACACAAAATCCTGGAACTCCCACCCTAACGGCGCCGTGGGTGTACCTACAATACACACAAAATCCTGGAACTCCCTCCCTAACAGCGCCGTGGGTGTACCTACACCACACGGACAAATTCCTGGAACACCTTCCCTAACAGCGCTGTGGGTGTACCTACACCACACAGACAAAATCCTGGAACAACCTCCCTAACAGCGCCGTGGGTGTACCTACACCACACACGGGATAAAATCCTGGAACTTCCTCACTAACAGCGCTGTGGGTGTACCTACACCACACACGGGACAAAATCCTGGATCTAACTCCCTAACAGCGCTGTGGGTGTACCTACACCACAGGGACAAAATCCTGGAACTCCCTCACTAACAGCGCCGTGGGTGTACCTACACCACACGGGGTCAAAATCCTGTAACTCACTCCCTAACAGCGCCGTGGGTGTACCTACACCACAGGGACAAAATCCTGGAACAACCTCCCTAACAGCGCCGTGGGTGTACCTACACCACACAGACAAAAACCTGGAACTCCCTCCCTAGCAGCGCCGTGGGTGTACCTACACCACACACGGGACAAAATCCTAGAACTCCCTCCCTAACAGCGCTGTGGGTGTACCTACACCACAGGGACAAAATCCTGGAACTCCCTCCCTAACAGCGCTGTGGGTGTACCTGCACTACACACGGGACAAAATCCTGGAACTTCCTCCATAACAGCGCCGTAGGTGTACCTACACCACACACGGGACAAAATCCAGGAACTCACTCCCTAACAGCGCCGTGGGTGTACCTACACCACAGGGACAAAATCCTTGAACTCCCTCCCTAACAGCGCCGTGGGTGTTCCTACACCACACGGACAAAATCCTGGAACTCCCTCCCTAACAGCGCCGTGGGTGTACCTACACCACACGGACAAAATCCAGGAACTCCCTCCCTAACAGCGCCGTGGGTGTACCTACACCACACAGACAACATCCTGGGACTCCCTCCCTAACAGCGCCGTGGGTGTACCTGCACCACACGGGACAAAATCCTGGAAGTCCCTCCCTAACAGCGCCGTGGGTGTACCTACACCACACACGGGACAAATTCCTGGAACGTCCTCCCTAACAGCGTTATGGGAGTACCTACACCACACACGGGACAAAATCCAGGAACTCACTCCCTAACAGCGCCGTGGGTGTACCTACACCACAGGGACAAAATCCTGGAATTCCCTCCCTAACAGCGCCGTGGGTGTACCTACAGCACACGGGGTCAAAATACTGGAACTCCCTCCCTAACAGCAGCGTGGGTGTACCTACACCAAAGGGACAAAATCCTGGAACTCCCTCCCTAACAGCGCCGTGGGTGTACCTACACCAAAGGGACAAAATCCTGGAACTCACTCCCTAACAGCGCCGTGGGTGTACCTACACCACACACGGGACAAAATGCTGGAACTCACTCCCTAACAGCGCCGTGGGTGCACCTACACCACAGGGACAAAATCCTGGAACTCCCTCCCTAACAGCGCCGTGGGTGTACCTACACCACAGGGACAAAATCCTGGAACTCCCTCCCTAACAGCGCCGTGGGTGTACCTACACCACACGGGGACAAAATCCTGGAACTCCCTCCCTAACAGCGCCGTGGGTGTACCTACACCACAGGGACAAAATCCTGGAACTCCCTCCCTAACAGCACCGTGGGTGTACCTGCACTACATACGGGACAAAATCCAGGAACTTCCTCCCTAACAGCGCCGTGGGTGTACCTTCACCACACGGACAAAATACCGGAACTCCCTCGCTAACAGCGCCGTGGGTGTACCTACACCACACACGGGACAAAATCCTGGAAATCCCTCCCTAACAGAGCAATGGGTGTACCTACACCACACGGACAAAATCCTGGAACTCCCTCCCTAACAGCGCCGTGCGTGTACCTACACCACACGGGGACAAAATCCTGGAACTCCCTCCCTAACAGCGCCGTGGGTGTACCTACACCACACGGGGACAAAATCCTGGAACTACCTCCCTAACAGCGCTGTGAGTGTACCTACACCACACGGACAAAATCCTGGAACTCCGTCCCTAGCAGCGCAGTGGGTGTACCTACACCACACACGGGACAAAATCCTAGAACTCCCTCCCTAACAGCAATGTGGGTGTACCTACACCACAGGGACAAAATCCTGGAACTCACTCCCTCCCAGCGCTGTGGGTGTACCTGCACTACACACGGGACAAAATCCTGGAACTTCCTCCCTAACAGCGCCGTGGGTGTACCTACACCACACACGGGACAAAAACCAGGAACTCACTCCGTAACAACGGCGTGGGTGTACCTACACCACAGGGACAAAATCCTGGAACTCCCTCCCTAACAGCGCCGTGGGTGTACCTACACCACACGGACAAAATCCTGGAACTCCCACCCTAACAGCGCCGTGGGTGTACCTACACCACACGGACAAAATCCAGGAACTCCCTCCCTAACAGCGCCGTGGGTGTACCTACACCACACAAACAACATCCTGGAACTCCCTCCCTAACAGCGCCGTGGGTGTACCTACACCACACGGGACAAAATCCTGGAACTCCCTCCCTAACAGCGCCGTGGGTGTACCTACACCACACACGGGACAAAATCCTGGAACATCCTCCCTAACAGCGCTATGGGTGTACCTACACCACACACGGGACAAAATCCTAGAACTCCCTCCCTAACAGCGCTGTGGGTGTACCTACACCACAGGGACAAAATCCTGGAACTCCCTCCCTAACAGCGCTGTGGGTGTACCTGCACTACACACGGGACAAAATCCTGGAACTTCCTCCATAACAGCGCCGTAGGTGTACCTACACCACACACAAAATCCTGGAACTCCCTCCCTAACAGCGCCATGGGTGTACCTACACCACACACAAAATCCTGGAACTCCCTCCCTAACAGCGCTGTGGGTGTACCTACACCACACAGACAAAATCCTGGAACTCCCTCCCTAACAGCGCCGTGGGTGTGCCTACACCACAGGGACAAAATCCTGGAACTCTCTCCCGAACAGCGCCTTGCATGTACCTACACCACACGGGGACAAAATCCTGGAACTCCCTCCCTAACAGCGCTGTGGGTGAACCTACACCACACACGGGACAAAATCCAGGAACTTCCTCCCTAACAGCGCCGTGGGAGTACCTACACCACACACAGTGATAAAATCCTGGAAATCCCTCCCTAACAGCGGCATGGGTGTACCTACACCACACGGACAAAATCCTGGAACTCCCTCCCTAACAGCGCCGTGGGTGTACCTACACCACAGGGACAAAATCCTGGAACTCCCTCCCTAACAGCGCCGTGGGTGTACCTACAAAACACAGACAAAATCCTGGAACTCCCTCCCTAACCGCGCCGTGGGTGTACCTACACCACACGGACAAAATCCTGGAACTCCCTCCCTAACAGCGCCGTGGGTGTACCTACACCACACGGGGACAAAATCCTGGAACTCCCTCCCTAACAGCGCCGTGGGTGAACCTACACCACACGGACAAATTCCTGGACCACCCTCCCAAACAGCGCCGTGGGTGTACCTACACCACAGGGACAAAATCCTCGAAATCCCTCCCTAACAGCGCCGTGGGTGTACCTACACCACACACGGGACAAAATCCTGGAATTTCCTCCCTAACAGCGCTGTGGCTGTATCTACACCACAAACGGGACAAAATCCTGGAAGTTCCTCCCTAACAGCGCTGTGGGTGTGCCTACACCACACACGGGACAAGATGCTGGAACTCACTCCCTAACAGCGCCGTGGGTGTACCTACACCACAGGGACAAAATCCTGGAACTCCCTCCCTAACAGCGCCGTGGGTGTACCTACACCACACAGACAAAATCCTGGAACTCCCTCCCTAACAGCGCCAAGGGTGTACCTACATCACACGGGGACAAAATCCTGGAACTCCCTCCCTAACAGCGCCGTGGGTGTACCTACACCACACGGACAAAATCCTTGAACTCCCTCCCTAACAGCGCTGTGGGTGTACCTGCACTACACACGGGACAAAATCCTGGAACTTCCTCCCTAACAGCGCCGTGGGTGTACCTACACCACACACGGGACAAAAGCCAGGAACTCACTCCCTAACAGCGCCGTGGGTGTACCTACACCACAGGGACAAAATCCTGGAACTCCCTCCCAAACAGCGCCGTGGGTGTACCTACACCACAGGGACAATTTCCTGGAACTCCCTCCCTAACAGCGCCGTGGGTGTACCTACACCACACGGACAAAATCCAGGAACTCCCTCCCTAACAGCGCCGTGGGTGTACCTACACCACACGGCACAAAATCCTGGAACTCCCTGACTAACAGCGCCGTGGGTGTACCTACACCACACACGGGACAAAATCCTGGAACTCCATCCCATACAGCGCCGTGGGTGTACCTACACCACACACGGGACAAAATCCTGGAACTTCTTCCCTAACAGCGCCGTGGGTGTACCTACACCACACACGGGACAAAATCCTGGAACTCACGCCCTAACACCGCCGTGGGTGTACCTTCACCACAGGGACAAAATCCTGGAACTCCCTCCCTAACAGCGCTGTGGGTGTACCTACACCACAGGGACAAAATCCTGGAACTCCCTCCCTAACAGCGCCATGGGTGTACCTACACCACACGGGGACAAAATCCTGGAACTCCCTCCCTAACAGCGCCGTGGGTGTACCTACACCACAGGGACAAAATCCTGGATCTCCCTCCCTAACAGCGCCGTGGGTGTACCTACACCACACGGACAAAATCCTGTAACACCCTCCCTAACAGCGCTGTGGGTGTACCTACACTACACACGGGACAAAATCCTGGAACGTCCTCCCTAACAGCGCCGTGGGTGTACCTACACCACAGACGGGACAGAATCCATGAACTCACTCCCTAACAGCGCCGTGGGTGTACCTACACCACAGGGACAAAATCCTGGAACTCCCTCCCTAACATCGCCATGGTTGTACCTACACCACAGGGACAAAATCCTGGAAATCCCTCCCTAACAGCGCCGTGGGTGTACCTACACCCCACGGACAAAATCCTGGAACACCCTCCCTAACAGCGCGGTGGGTGTACCTACACCACACGGGGACAAAATCCCGGAACTCCCTCCCTAACAGCGCCGTGGGTGTACCTACACCACACGGACAAAATCCTGCAACTCCCTCCCTAACAGCGCCGTGGATGTACCTACACCACACGGACAGCATCCTGGAACTCCCTCCCTAACAGCGCCGTGGGTGTACCTACAACACACACAAAATCCAGGAACTCCCACACTAACAGCGCCGTGGGTGTACCTACACCACACGGACAAAATCCTGGAACTCCCTCCCTAACAGAGCTGTGGGTGTACCTACACCACACACAAAATCCTGGAACTCCCTCCCTAACAGCGCCATGGGTGTACCTACACCAGACGGACAAAATCATGGAACTCCCACCCTAACAGCGCCGTGGGTGTACCTACACTATACACAAAATCCTGGAACTCCCACCCTAACAGCGCCGTGGGTGTACCTACAATACACACAAAATCCTGGAACTCCCTCCCTAACAGCGCCGTGGGTGTACCTACACCACACGGACAAATTCCTGGAACACCTTCCCTAACAGCGCTGTGGGTGTACCTACACCACACAGACAAAATCCAGGAACAACCTCCCTAACAGCGCCGTGGGTGTACCTACACCACACACGGGATAAAATCCTGGAACTTCCCCACTAACAGCACTGTGGGTGTACCTACACCACACACGGGACAAAATCCTGGATCTAACTCCCTAACAGCGCTGTGGGTGTACCTACACCACAGGGACAAAATCCTGGAACTCCCTCACTAACAGCGCCGTGGGTGTACCTACACCACACGGGGTCAAAATCCTGTAACTCACTCCCTAACAGCGCCGTGGGTGTACCTACACCACAGGGACAAAATCCTGGAACAACCTCCCTAACAGCGCCGTGGGTGTACCTACACCACACGGACAAAAACCTGGAACTCCCTCCCTAGCAGCGCCGTGGGTGTACCTACACCACACACGGGACAAAATCCTAGAACTCCCTCCCTAACAGCGCTGTGGGTGTACCTACACCACAGGGACAAAATCCTGGAACTCCCTCCCTAACAGCGCCGTGGGTGTACCTACACCACACGGACAAAATCCAGGAACTCCCTCCCTTACAGCGCCGTGGGTGTACCTACACCACACAGACAACATCCTGGGACTCCCTCCCTAACAGCGCCGTGGGTGTACCTACACCACACGGGACAAAATCCTGGAAGTCCCTCCCTAACAGCGCCGTGGGTGTACCTACACCACACACAGGACAAATTCCTGGAACGTCCTGCCTAACAGCGTTATGGGAGTACCTACACCACACACGGGACAAAATCCAGGAACTCACTCCCTAACAGCGCCGTGGGTGTACCTACACCACAGGGACAAAATCCTGGAATTCCCTCCCTAACAGCGCCGTGGGTGTACCTACAGCACACGGGGTCAAAATACTGGAACTCCCTCCCTAACAGCAGCGTGGGTGTACCTACACCAAAGGGACAAAATCCTGGAACTCCCTCCCTAACAGCGCCGTGGGTGTACCTACACCAAAGGGACAAAATCCTGGAACTCACTCCCTTACAGCGCCGTGGGTGTACCTACACCACACACGGGACAAAATGCTGGAACTCACTCCCTAACAGCGCCGTGGGTGCACCTACACCACAGGGACAAAATCCTGGAACTCCCTCCCTAACAGCGCCGTGGGTGTACCTACAGCACAGGGACAAAATCCTGGAACTCCCTCCCTAACAGCGCCGTGGGTGTACCTACACCACACGGGGACAAAATCCTGGAACTCCCTCCCTAACAGCGCCGTGGGTGTACCTACACCACAGGGACAAAATCCTGGAACTCCCTCCCTAACAGCACCGTGGGTGTACCTGCACTACATACGGGACAAAATCCAGGAACTTCCTCCCTAACAGCGCCGTGGGTGTACCTTCACCACACGGACAAAATACCGGAACTCCCTCGCTAACAGCGCCGTGGGTGTACCTACACCACACACGGGACAAAATCCAGGAACTCACTCCCTAACAGCGCCGTGGGTGAACCTACACCACAGGGACAAAATCCTGGAACTCACTCCCTAACAGCGCCGTGGGTGTACCTACACCACACGGACAAAATCCTGCAACTCCCTCCCTAACAGCACCGTGGGTGTACCTACACCACACGGACAAAATCCTGGAACTCCCTCCCTAACAGCGCCGTGGGTGTACCTACACCACACAGACAAAATCCTGGAACGCTCTCCTTAACAGCGTCGTGGGTGTACCTACACCACACGGGGACAAAATCCTGGAACTCCCTCCCTAACAGCGCTGTGGGTGTACCTACACCACACACGGGACAAAATCCCGGAACTCACTCAGTAACAGCGCCGTGGGTGTACCTACACCACAGGGACAAAATCCTGGAACTCCCCCCTAACAGCGCCGTGGGTGTACCTACACCACACGGACAAAATCCTGGAAGACCCTCCCTAACTGCGCCGTGGGTGTACCGACACCACACACAAAATCCTGGAACTCCCTCCCTAACAGCGCCATGGGTGTACCTACACCACACACAAAATCCTGGAACTCCCTCCCTAACAGCGCTGTGGGTGTACCTACACCACACAGACAAAATCCTGGAACTCCCTCCCTAACAGCGCCGTGGGTGTGCCTACACCACAGGGACAAAATCCTGGAACTCCCTCCCTAACAGCGCCGTGGGAGTACCTACACCACACGGAGAAAATCCTGGAACTCCCTCCCTAACAGCGCTGTGGGTGTACCTACACCACACACGGGACAAAATCCTGGAACTTCCTCACTAACAGCGCCGTGGGTGTACCTACACCACACACGGGACAAAATCCTGGATCTCACTCCCTAACAGCGCCGAGGGTGTACCTACACCACAGGGACAAAATCCTGGAACTCTCTCCCGAACAGCGCCTTGCATGTACCTACACCACACGGGGACAAAATCCTGGAACTCCCTCCCTAACAGCGCTGTGGGTGTACCTGCACCACACACGGGACAAAATCCAGGAACTTCCTCCCTAACAGCGCCGTGGGTGTACCTACACCACACAAGGGACAAAATCCTGGAACTCCCTCCCTAACAGCGCTGTGGGTGTGCCTGCACCACACACGGGACAAAATCCTGGAAGTTCCTCCCTAACAGCGCTGTGGCAGTATCTACACCACAAACGGGACAAAATCCTGGAAGTTCCTCCCTAACAGCGCTGTGGGTGTGCCTACACCACACACGGGACAAGATGCTGGAACTCACTCCCAAACAGCGCCGTGGGTGTACCTACACCACAGGGACAAAATCCTGGAACTCCCTCCCTAACAGCGCCGTGGGTGTACCTACACCACACAGACAAAATCCTGGAACTCCCTCCCTAACAGCGCCAAGGGTGTACCTACACCACACGGGGACAAAATCCTGGAACTCCCTCCCTAACAGCGCCGTGGGTGTACCTACACCACACGGACAAAATCCTTGAACTCCCTCCCTAACAGCGCTGTGGGTGTACCTGCACTACACACGGGACAAAATCCTGGAACTTCCTCCCTAACAGCGCCGTGGGTGTACCTACACCACACACGGGACAAAAGCCAGGAACTCACTCCCTAACAGCGCCGTGGGTGTACCTACACCACAGGGAAAAAATCCTGGAACTCCCTCCCAAACAGCGCCGTGGGTGTACCTACACCACAGGGACAAAATCCTGGAACTCCCTCCCTAACAGCGCCGTGGGTGTACCTACACCACACAGACAAAATCCAGGAACTCCCTCCCTAACAGCGCCGTGGGTGTACCTACACCACACGGCACAAAATCCTGGAACTCCCTGCCTAACAGCGCCGTGGGTGTACCTACACCACAGGGACAAAATCCTGGAAATCCCTCCCTAACAGCGCAATGGGTGTACCTACACCACACGGACAAAATCCTGGAACTCCCTCCCTTACAGCGCCGTGGGTGTACCGACACCACACGGGGACAAAATCCTGGAACTCCCTCCCGAACAGCGCCTTGCATGTACCTACACCACACGGGGACAAAATCCTGGAACTCCCTCCCTAACAGCGCTGTGGGTGTACCTGCACCACACACGGGACAAAATCCAGGAACTTCCTCCCTAACAGCGCCGTGGGTGTACCTACACCACACAAGGGACAAAATCCTGGAACTCCCTCCCTAACAGCGCTGTGGGTGTGCCTGCACCACACACGGGACAAAATCCTGGAAGTTCCTCCCTAACAGCGCTGTGGCAGTATCTACACCACAAACGGGACAAAATCCTGGAAGTTCCTCCCTAACAGCGCTGTGGGTGTGCCTACACCACACACGGGACAAGATGCTGGAACTCACTCCCAAACAGCGCCGTGGGTGTACCTACACCACAGGGACAAAATCCTGGAACTCCCTCCCTAACAGCGCCGTGGGTGTACCTACACCACACAGACAAAATCCTGGAACTCCCTCCCTAACAGCGCCAAGGGTGTACCTACACCACACGGGGACAAAATCCTGGAACTCCCTCCCTAACAGCGCCGTGGGTGTACCTACACCACACGGACAAAATCCTTGAACTCCCTCCCTAACAGCGCTGTGGGTGTACCTGCACTACACACGGGACAAAATCCTGGAACTTCCTCCCTAACAGCGCCGTGGGTGTACCTACACCACACACGGGACAAAAGCCAGGAACTCACTCCCTAACAGCGCCGTGGGTGTACCTACACCACAGGGAAAAAATCCTGGAACTCCCTCCCAAACAGCGCCGTGGGTGTACCTACACCACAGGGACAAAATCCTGGAACTCCCTCCCTAACAGCGCCGTGGGTGTACCTACACCACACAGACAAAATCCAGGAACTCCCTCCCTAACAGCGCCGTGGGTGTACCTACACCACACGGCACAAAATCCTGGAACTCCCTGCCTAACAGCGCCGTGGGTGTACCTACACCACAGGGACAAAATCCTGGAAATCCCTCCCTAACAGCGCAATGGGTGTACCTACACCACACGGACAAAATCCTGGAACTCCCTCCCTAACAGCGCCGTGGGTGTACCGACACCACACGGGGACAAAATCCTGGAACTCCCTCCCTAACAGCGCCGTGGGTGTACCTACACCACACGGGGACAAAATCCTGGAACTACCTCCCTAACAGCGCTGTGAGTGTACCTACACCACACGGACAAAATCCTGGAACTCCGTCCCTAGCAGCGCCGTGGGTGTACCTACACCACACACGGGACAAAATCCTAGAACTCCCTCCCTAATAGCAATGTGGGTGTACCTACACCACAGGGACAAAATCCGGGAACTCCCTACCTCCCAGCGCTGTGGGTGTACCTGCACTACACACGGGAAAAAATCCTGGAACTTCCTCCCTAACAGCGCCGTGGGTGTACCTACACCACACACGGGACAAAAACCAGGAACTCACTCCGTAACAACGCCGTGGGTGTACCTACACCACAGGGACAAAATCCTGGAACTCCCTCCCTAACAGCGCCGTGGGTGTACCTACACCACACGGACAAAATCCTGGAACTCCCACCCTAACAGCGCCGTGGGTGTACCTACACCACACGGACAAAATCCAGGAACTCCCTCCCTAACAGCGCCGTGGGTGTACCTACACCACACAAACAACATCCTGGAACTCCCTCCCTAACAGCGCCGTGGGTGTACCTACACCACACGGGACAAAATCCTGGAACTCCCTCCCTAACAGCGCCGTGGGTGTACCTACACCACACACGGGACAAAATCCTGGAACATCCTCCCTAACAGCGCTATGGGTGTACCTACACCACACACGGGACAAAATCCTAGAACTCCCTCCCTAACAGCGCTGTGGGTGTACCTACACCACACACAAAATCCTGGAACTCCCTCCCTAACAGCGCCGTGGGTGTACCTACACCACACACGGGACAAAATCCTGGAACATCCTCCCTAACAGCGCTATGGGTGTACCTACACCACACACGGGACAAAATCCTGGAACTTCCTCCGTAACAGCGCCGTAGGTGTACCTACACCACACACAAAATCCTGGAACTCCCTCCCTAACAGCGCCATGGGTGTACCTACACCACACACAAAATCCTGGAACTCCCTCCCTAACAGCGCTGTGGGTGTACCTACACCACACAGACAAAATCCTGGAAATCCCTCCCTAACAGCGCCGTGGGTGTGCCTACACCACAGGGACAAAATCCTGGAACTCCCTCCCTAACAGCGCCGTGGGAGTACCTACACCACACGGAGAAAATCCTGGAACTCCCTCCCTAACAGCGCTGTGGGTGTACCTACACCACACACGGGACAAAATCCTGGAACTTCCTCACTAACAGCGCCGTGGGTGTACCTACACCACACACGGGACAAAATCCTGGATCTCACTCCCTAACAGCGCCGAGGGTGTACCTACACCACAGGGACAAAATCCTGGAACTCTCTCCCGAACAGCGCCTTGCATGTACCTACACCACACGGGGACAAAATCCTGGAACTCCCTCCCTAACAGCGCTGTGGGTGTACCTGCACCACACACGGGACAAAATCCAGGAACTTCCTCCCTAACAGCGCCGTGGGTGTACCTACACCACACAAGGGACAAAATCCTGGAACTCCCTCCCTAACAGCGCTGTGGGTGTACCTGCACTACACACGGGACAAAATACTGGAACTTCCTCCCTAACAGCGCCGTGGGAGTACCTACACCACACACAGGACAAAATCCAGGAACTCCCTCCCTAACAGCGCCGTGGGTGTACCTACAACACAGGGACAAAATCCTGGAACTCCCTCCCTAACAGCGCCGTGGGTGTACATACACCACACGGACAAATTCCTGGAACTCCCTCCCTAATAGCGCTGTGGGTGTATCTACACAGTGACAAAATCCTGGAATCCCTCCCTAACAGCGGCATGGGTGTACCTACACCACACGGACAAAATCCTGGAACTCCCTCCCTAACAGCGCCGTGGGTGTACCTACACCACAGGGACAAAATCCTGGAACTCCCTCCCTAACAGCGCCGTGGGTGTACCTACAAAACACAGACAAAATCCTGGAACTCCCTCCCTAACCGCGCCGTGGGTGTACCTACACCACACGGACAAAATCCTGGAACTCCCTCCCTAACAGCGCCGTGGGTGTACCTACACCACACGGGGACAAAATCCTGGAACACCCTCCCTAACAGCGCCGTGGGTGTACATACACCACACGGACAAATTCCTGGAACTCCCTCCCTAATAGCGCTGTGGGTGTATCTACACAGTGACAAAATCCTGGAAATCCCTCCCTAACAGCGGCATGGGTGTACCTACACCACACGGACAAAATCCTGGAACTCCCTCCCTAACAGCGCCGTGGGTGTACCTACACCACAGGGACAAAATCCTGGAACTCCCTCCCTAACAGCGCCGTGGGTGTACCTACAAAACACAGACAAAATCCTGGAACTCCCTCCCTAACCGCGCCGTGGGTGTACCTACACCACACGGACAAAATCCTGGAACTCCCTCCCTAACAGCGCCGTGGGTGTACCTACACCACACGGGGACAAAATCCTGGAACTCCCTCCCTAACAGCGCCGTGGGTGAACCTACACCACGCGGACAAATTCCTGGACCACCCTCCCAAACAGCGCCGTGGGTGTACCTACACCACAGGGACAAAATCCTCGAAATCCCTCCCTAACAGCGCCGTGGGTGTACCTACACCACACACGGGACAAAATCCTGGAAGTTCCTCCCTAACAGCGCTGTGGCAGTATCTACACCACAAACGGGACAAAATCCTGGAAGTTCCTCCCTAACAGCGCTGTGGGTGTGCCTACACCACACACGGGACAAGATGCTGGAACTCACTCCCTAACAGCGCCGTGGGTGTACCTACACCACAGGGACAAAATCCTGGAACTCCCTCCCTAACAGCGCCGTGGGTGTACCTACACCACACAGACAAAATCCTGGAACTCCCTCCCTAACAGCGCCAAGGGTGTACCTACACCACACGGGGACAAAATCCTGGAACTCCCTCCCTAACAGCGCCGTGGGTGTACCTACACCACACGGACAAAATCCTTGAACTCCCTCCCTAACAGCGCTGTGGGTGTACCTGCACTACACACGGGACAAAATCCTGGAACTTCCTCCCTAACAGCGCCGTGGGTGTACCTACACCACACACGGGACAAAAGCCAGGAACTCACTCCCTAACAGCGCCGTGGGTGTACCTACACCACAGGGAAAAAATCCTGGAACTCCCTCCCAAACAGCGCCGTGGGTGTACCTACACCACAGGGACAAAATCCTGGAACTCCCTCCCTAACAGCGCCGTGGGTGTACCTACACCACACAGACAAAATCCAGGAACTCCCTCCCTAACAGCGCCGTGGGTGTACCTACACCACACGGCACAAAATCCTGGAACTCCCTGCCTAACAGCGCCGTGGGTGTACCTACACCACAGGGACAAAATCCTGGAAATCCCTCCCTAACAGCGCAATGGGTGTACCTACACCACACGGACAAAATCCTGGAACTCCCTCCCTAACAGCGCCGTGGGTGTACCTACACCACACGGGGACAAAATCCTGGAACTCCCTCCCTAACAGCGCCGTGGGTGTACCTACACCACACGGGGACAAAATCCTGGAACTACCTCCCTAACAGCGCTGTGAGTGTACCTACACCACACGGACAAAATCCTGGAACTCCGTCCCTAGCAGCGCCGTGGGTGTACCTACACCACACACGGGACAAAATCCTAGAACTCCCTCCCTAATAGCAATGTGGGTGTACCTACACCACAGGGACAAAATCCTGGAACTCCCTACCTCCCAGCGCTGTGGGTGTACCTGCACTACACACGGGACAAAATCCTGGAACTTCCTCCCTAACAGCGCCGTGGGTGTACCTACACCACACACGGGACAAAAACCAGGAACTCACTCCGTAACAACGCCGTGGGTGTACCTACACCACAGGGACAAAATCCTGGAACTCCCTCCCTAACAGCGCCGTGCGTGTACCTACACCACACGGACAAAATCCTGGTACTCCCACCCTAACAGCGCCGTGGGTGTACCTACACCACACGGACAAAATCCAGGAACACCCTCCCTAACAGCGCCGTGGGTGTACCTACACCACACAAACAACATCCTGGAACTCCCTCCCTAACAGCGCCGTGGGTGTACCTACACCACACGGGACAAAATCCTGGAACTCCCTCCCTAACAGCGCCGTGGGTGTACCTACACCACACACGGGACAAAATCCTGGAACATCCTCCCTAACAGCGCTATGGGTGTACCTACACCACACACGGGACAAAATCCTAGAACTCCCTCCCTAACAGCGCTGTGGGTGTACCTACACCACACACAAAATCCTGGAACTCCCTCCCTAACAGCGCCGTAGGTGTACCTACACCACACACGGGACAAAATCCTGGAACATCCTCCCTAACAGCGCTATGGGTGTACCTACACCACACACGGGACAAAATCCTGGAACTTCCTCCATAACAGCGCCGTAGGTGTACCTACACCACACACAAAATCCTGGAACTCCCTCCCTAACAGCGCCATGGGTGTACCTACACCACACACAAAATCCTGGAACTCCCTCCCTAACAGCGCTGTGGGTGTACCTACACCACACAGACAAAATCCTGGAACTCCCTCCCTAACAGCGCCGTGGGTGTGCCTACACCACAGGGACAAAATCCTGGAACTCCCTCCCTAACAGCGCCGTGGGAGTACCTACACCACACGGAGAAAATCCTGGAACTCCCTCCCTAACAGCGCTGTGGATGTACCTACACCACACACGGGACAAAATCCTGGAACTTCCTCACTAACAGCGCCGTGGGTGTACCTACACCACACACGGGACAAAATCCTGGATCTCACTCCCTAACAGCGCCGAGGGTGTACCTACACCACAGGGACAAAATCCTGGAACTCCCTCCCTAACAGCACCGTGGGTGTACCTGCACTACATACGGGACAAAATCCAGGAACTTCCTCCCTAACAGCGCCGTGGGTGTACCTTCACCACACGGACAAAATACCGGAACTCCCTCGCTAACAGCGCCGTGGGTGTACCTACACCACACACGGGACAAAATCCAGGAACTCACTCCCTAACAGCGCCGTGGGTGAACCTACACCACAGGGACAAAATCCTGGAACTCACTCCCTAACAGCGCCGTGGGTGTACCTACACCACACGGACAAAATCCTGCAACTCCCTCCCTAACAGCACCGTGGGTGTACCTACACCACACGGACAAAATCCTGGAACTCCCTCCCTAACAGCGCCGTGGGTGTACCTACACCACACAGACAAAATCCTGGAACGCTCTCCTTAACAGCGTCGTGGGTGTACCTACACCACACGGGGACAAAATCCTGGAACTCCCTCCCTAACAGCGCTGTGGGTGTACCTACACCACACACGGGACAAAATCCCGGAACTCACTCAGTAACAGCGCCGTGGGTGTACCTACACCACAGGGACAAAATCCTGGAACTCCCCCCTAACAGCGCCGTGGGTGTACCTACACCACACGGACAAAATCCTGGAAGACCCTCCCTAACTGCGCCGTGGGTTTACCGACACCACACACAAAATCCTGGAACTCCCTCCCTAACAGCGCCATGGGTGTACCTACACCACACACAAAATCCTGGAACTCCCTCCCTAACAGCGCTGTGGGTGTACCTACACCACACAGACAAAATCCTGGAACTCCCTCCCTAACAGCGCCGTGGGTGTGCCTACACCACAGGGACAAAATCCTGGAACTCCCTCCCTAACAGCGCCGTGGGAGTACCTACACCACACGGAGAAAATCCTGGAACTCCCTCCCTAACAGCGCTGTGGGTGTACCTACACCACACACGGGACAAAATCCTGGAACTTCCTCACTAACAGCGCCGTGGGTGTACCTACACCACACACGGGACAAAATCCTGGATCTCACTCCCTAACAGCGCCTAGGGTGTACCTACACCACAGGGACAAAATCCTGGAACTCTCTCCCGAACAGCGCCTTGCATGTACCTACACCACACGGGGACAAAATCCTGGAACTCCCTCCCTAACAGCGCTGTGGGTGTACCTGCACCACACACGGGACAAAATCCAGGAACTTCCTCCCTAACAGCGCCGTGGGTGTACCTACACCACACAAGGGACAAAATCTTGGAACTCCCTCCCTAACAGCGCTGTGGGTGTGCCTGCACTACACACGGGACAAAATACTGGAACTTCCTCCCTAACAGCGCCGTGGGAGTACCTACACCACACACAGGACAAAATCCAGGAACTCCCTCCCTAACAGCGCCGTGGGTGTATCTACACAGTGACAAAATCCTGGAAATCCCTCCCTAACAGCGGCATGGGTGTACCTACACCACACGGACAAAATCCTGGAACTCCCTCCCTAACAGCGCCGTGGGTGTACCTACACCACAGGGACAAAATCCTGGAACTCCCTCCCTAACAGCGCCGTGGGTGTACCTACAAAACACAGACAAAATCCTGGAACTCCCTCCCTAACCGCGCCGTGGGTGTACCTACACCACACGGACAAAATCCTGGAACTCCCTCCCTAACAGCGCCGTGGGTGTACCTACACCACACGGGGACAAAATCCTGGAACTCCCTCCCTAACAGCGCCGTGGGTGAACCTACACCACACGGACAAATTCCTGGACCACCCTCCCAAACAGCGCCGTGGGTGTACCTACACCACAGGGACAAAATCCTCGAAATCCCTCCCTAACAGCGCCGTGGGTGTACCTACACCACACACGGGACAAAATCCTGGAAGTTCCTCCCTAACAGCGCTGTGGCAGTATCTACACCACAAACGGGACAAAATCCTGGAAGTTCATCCCTAACAGCGCTGTGGGTGTGCCTACACCACACACGGGACAAGATGCTGGAACTCACTCCCAAACAGCGCCGTGGGTGTACCTACACCACAGGGACAAAATCCTGGAACTCCCTCCCTAACAGCGCCGTGGGTGTACCTACACCACACAGACAAAATCCTGGAACTCCCTCCCTAACAGCGCCAAGGGTGTACCTACACCACACGGGGACAAAATCCTGGAACTCCCTCCCTAACAGCGCCGTGGGTGTACCTACACCACACGGACAAAATCCTTGAACTCCCTCCCTAACAGCGCTGTGGGTGTACCTGCACTACACACGGGACAAAATCCTGGAACTTCCTCCCTAACAGCGCCGTGGGTGTACCTACACCACACACGGGACAAAAGCCAGGAACTCACTCCCTAACAGCGCCGTGGGTGTACCTACACCACAGGGAAAAAATCCTGGAACTCACTCCCAAACAGCGCCGTGGGTGTACCTACACCACAGGGACAAAATCCTGGAACTCCCTCCCTAACAGCGCCGTGGGTGTACCTACACCACACGGGGACAAAATCCAGGAACTCCCTCCCTAACAGCGCCGTGGGTGTACCTACACCACACGGCACAAAATCCTGGAACTCCCTGCCTAACAGCGCCGTGGGTGTACCTACACCACAGGGACAAAATCCTGGAAATCCCTCCCTAACAGCGCAATGGGTGTACCTACACCACACGGACAAAATCCTGGAACTCCCTCCCTAACAGCGCCGTGGGTGTACCGACACCACACGGGGACAAAATCCTGGAACTCCCTCCCTAACAGCGCCGTGGGTGTACCTACACCACACGGGGACAAAATCCTGGAACTACCTCCCTAACAGCGCTGTGAGTGTACCTACACCACACGGACAAAATCCTGGAACTCCGTCCCTAGCAGCGCCGTGGGTGTACCTACACCACACACGGGACAAAATCCTAGAACTCCCTCCCTAATAGCAATGTGGGTGTACCTACACCACAGGGACAAAATCCGGGAACTCCCTACCTCCCAGCGCTGTGGGTGTACCTGCACTACACACGGGAAAAAATCCTGGAACTTCCTCCCTAACAGCGCCGTGGGTGTACCTACACCACACACGGGACAAAAACCAGGAACTCACTCCGTAACAACGCCGTGGGTGTACCTACACCACAGGGACAAAATCCTGGAACTCCCTCCCTAACAGCGCCGTGGGTGTACCTACACCACACGGACAAAATCCTGGAACTCCCACCCTAACAGCGCCGTGGGTGTACCTACACCACACGGACAAAATCCAGGAACTCCCTCCCTAACAGCGCCGTGGGTGTACCTACACCACACAAACAACATCCTGGAACTCCCTCCCTAACAGCGCCGTGGGTGTACCTACACCACACGGGACAAAATCCTGGAACTCCCTCCCTAACAGCGCCGTGGGTGTACCTACACCACACACGGGACAAAATCCTGGAACATCCTCCCTAACAGCGCTATGGGTGTACCTACACCACACACGGGACAAAATCCTAGAACTCCCTCCCTAACAGCGCTGTGGGTGTACCTACACCACACACAAAATCCTGGAACTCCCTCCCTAACAGCGCCGTGGGTGTACCTACACCACACACGGGACAAAATCCTGGAACATCCTCCCTAACAGCGCTATGGGTGTACCTACACCACACACGGGACAAAATCCTGGAACTTCCTCCGTAACAGCGCCGTAGGTGTACCTACACCACACACAAAATCCTGGAACTCCCTCCCTAACAGCGCCATGGGTGTACCTACACCACACACAAAATCCTGGAACTCCCTCCCTAACAGCGCTGTGGGTGTACCTACACCACACAGACAAAATCCTGGAACTCCCTCCCTAACAGCGCCGTGGGTGTGCCTACACCACAGGGACAAAATCCTGGAACTCCCTCCCTAACAGCGCCGTGGGAGTACCTACACCACACGGAGAAAATCCTGGAACTCCCTCCCTAACAGCGCTGTGGGTGTACCTACACCACACACGGGACAAAATCCTGGAACTTCCTCACTAACAGCGCCGTGGGTGTACCTACACCACACACGGGACAAAATCCTGGATCTCACTCCCTAACAGCGCCGAGGGTGTACCTACACCACAGGGACAAAATCCTGGAACTCTCTCCCGAACAGCGCCTTGCATGTACCTACACCACACGGGGACAAAATCCTGGAACTCCCTCCCTAACAGCGCTGTGGGTGTACCTGCACCACACACGGGACAAAATCCAGGAACTTCCTCCCTAACAGCGCCGTGGGTGTACCTACACCACACAAGGGACAAAATCCTGGAACTCCCTCCCTAACAGCGCCGTGGGTGTACCTACACCACACACGGGACAAAATCCTGGAACATCCTCCCTAACAGCGCTATGGGTGTACCTACACCACACACGGGACAAAATCCTGGAACTTCCTCCATAACAGCGCCGTAGGTGTACCTACACCACACACAAAATCCTGGAACTCCCTCCCTAACAGCGCCATGGGTGTACCTACACCACACACAAAATCCTGGAACTCCCTCCCTAACAGCGCTGTGGGTGTACCTACACCACACAGACAAAATCCTGGAACTCCCTCCCTAACAGCGCCGTGGGTGTGCCTACACCACAGGGACAAAATCCTGGAACTCCCTCCCTAACAGCGCCGTGGGAGTACCTACACCACACGGAGAAAATCCTGGAACTCCCTCCCTAACAGCGCTGTGGGTGTACCTACACCACACACGGGACAAAATCCTGGAACTTCCTCACTAAGAGCGCCGTGGGTGTACCTACACCACACACGGGACAAAATCCTGGATCTCACTCCCTAACAGCGCCGAGGGTGTACCTACACCACAGGGACAAAATCCTGGAACTCTCTCCCGAACAACGCCTTGCATGTACCTACACCACACGGGGACAAAATCCTGGAACTCCCTCCCTAACAGCGCTGTGGGTGTACCTGCACCACACACGGGACAAAATCCAGGAACTTCCTCCCTAACAGCGCCGTGGGTGTACCTACACCACACAAGGGACAAAATCCTGGAACTCCCTCCCTAACAGCGCTGTGGGTGTACCTGCACTACACACGGGACAAAATACTGGAACTTCCTCCCTAACAGCGCCGTGGGAGTACCTACACCACACACAGGACAAAATCCAGGAACTCCCTCCCTAACAGCGCCGTGGGTGTACCTACAACACAGGGACAAAATCCTGGAACTCCCTCCCTAACAGCGCCGTGGGTGTACATACACCACACGGACAAATTCCTGGAACTCCCTCCCTAATAGCGCTGTGGGTGTATCTACACAGTGACAAAATCCTGGAAATCCCTCCCTAACAGCGGCATGGGTGTACCTACACCACACGGACAAAATCCTGGAACTCCCTCCCTAACAGCGCCGTGGGTGTACCTACACCACAGGGACAAAATCCTGGAACTCCCTCCCTAACAGCGCCGTGGGTGTACCTACAAAACACAGACAAAATCCTGGAACTCCCTCCCTAACCGCGCCGTGGGTGTGCCTACACCACACGGACAAAATCCTGGAACTCCCTCCCTAACAGCGCCGTGGGTGTACCTACACCACACGGGGACAAAATCCTGGAACACCCTCCCTAACAGCGCCGTGGGTGTACATACACCACACGGACAAATTCCTGGAACTCCCTCCCTAATAGCGCTGTGGGTGTATCTACACAGTGACAAAATCCTGGAAATCCCTCCCTAACAGCGGCATGGGTGTACCTACACCACACGGACAAAATCCTGGAACTTCCTCCCTAACAGCGCCGTGGGTGTACCTACACCACAGGGACAAAATCCTGGAACTCCCTCCCTAACAGCGCCGTGGGTGTACCTACAAAACACAGACAAAATCCTGGAACTCCCTCCCTAACCGCGCCGTGGGTGTACCTACACCACACGGACAAAATCCTGGAACTCCCTCCCTAACAGCGCCGTGGGTGTACCTACACCACACGGGGACAAAATCCTGGAACTCCCTCCCTAACAGCGCCGTGGGTGAACCTACACCACGCGGACAAATTCCTGGACCACCCTCCCAAACAGCGCCGTGGGTGTACCTACACCACAGGGACAAAATCCTCGAAATCCCTCCCTAACAGCGCCGTGGGTGTACCTACACCACACACGGGACAAAATCCTGGAAGTTCCTCCCTAACAGCGCTGTGGCAGTATCTACACCACAAACGGGACAAAATCCTGGAAGTTCCTCCCTAACAGCGCTGTGGGTGTGCCTACACCACACACGGGACAAGATGCTGGAACTCACTCCCTAACAGCGCCGTGGGTGTACCTACACCACAGGGACAAAATCCTGGAACTCCCTCCCTAACAGCGCCGTGGGTGTACCTACACCACACAGACAAAATCCTGGAACTCCCTCCCTAACAGCGCCAAGGGTGTACCTACACCACACGGGGACAAAATCCTGGAACTCCCTCCCTAACAGCGCCGTGGGTGTACCTACACCACACGGACAAAATCCTTGAACTCCCTCCCTAACAGCGCTGTGGGTGTACCTGCACTACACACGGGACAAAATCCTGGAACTTCCTCCCTAACAGCGCCGTGGGTGTACCTACACCACACACGGGACAAAAGCCAGGAACTCACTCCCTAACAGCGCCGTGGGTGTACCTACACCACAGGGAAAAAATCCTGGAACTCCCTCCCAAACAGCGCCGTGGGTGTACCTACACCACAGGGACAAAATCCTGGAACTCCCTCCCTAACAGCGCCGTGGGTGTACCTACACCACACAGACAAAATCCAGGAACTCCCTCCCTAACAGCGCCGTGGGTGTACCTACACCACACGGCACAAAATCCTGGAACTCCCTGCCTAACAGCGCCGTGGGTGTACCTACACCACAGGGACAAAATCCTGGAAATCCCTCCCTAACAGCGCAATGGGTGTACCTACACCACACGGACAAAATCCTGGAACTCCCTCCCTAACAGCGCCGTGGGTGTACCTACACCACACGGGGACAAAATCCTGGAACTCCCTCCCTAACAGCGCCGTGGGTGTACCTACACCACACGGGGACAAAATCCTGGAACTACCTCCCTAACAGCGCTGTGAGTGTACCTACACCACACGGACAAAATCCTGGAACTCCGTCCCTAGCAGCGCCGTGGGTGTACCTACACCACACACGGGACAAAATCCTAGAACTCCCTCCCTAATAGCAATGTGGGTGTACCTACACCACAGGGACAAAATCCTGGAACTCCCTACCTCCCAGCGCTGTGGGTGTACCTGCACTACACACGGGACAAAATCCTGGAACTTCCTCCCTAACAGCGCCGTGGGTGTACCTACACCACACACGGGACAAAAACCAGGAACTCACTCCGTAACAACGCCGTGGGTGTACCTACACCACAGGGACAAAATCCTGGAACTCCCTCCCTAACAGCGCCGTGCGTGTACCTACACCACACGGACAAAATCCTGGTACTCCCACCCTAACAGCGCCGTGGGTGTACCTACACCACACGGACAAAATCCAGGAACACCCTCCCTAACAGCGCCGTGGGTGTACCTACACCACACAAACAACATCCTGGAACTCCCTCCCTAACAGCGCCGTGGGTGTACCTACACCACACGGGACAAAATCCTGGAACTCCCTCCCTAACAGCGCCGTGGGTGTACCTACACCACACACGGGACAAAATCCTGGAACATCCTCCCTAACAGCGCTATGGGTGTACCTACACCACACACGGGACAAAATCCTAGAACTCCCTCCCTAACAGCGCTGTGGGTGTACCTACACCACACACAAAATCCTGGAACTCCCTCCCTAACAGCGCCGTGGGTGTACCTACACCACACACGGGACAAAATCCTGGAACATCCTCCCTAACAGCGCTATGGGTGTACCTACACCACACACGGGACAAAATCCTGGAACTTCCTCCATAACAGCGCCGTAGGTGTACCTACACCACACACAAAATCCTGGAACTCCCTCCCTAACAGCGCCATGGGTGTACCTACACCACACACAAAATCCTGGAACTCCCTCCCTAACAGCGCTGTGGGTGTACCTACACCACACAGACAAAATCCTGGAACTCCCTCCCTAACAGCGCCGTGGGTGTGCCTACACCACAGGGACAAAATCCTGGAACTCCCTCCCTAACAGCGCCGTGGGAGTACCTACACCACACGGAGAAAATCCTGGAACTCCCTCCCTAACAGCGCTGTGGGTGTACCTACACCACACACGGGACAAAATCCTGGAACTTCCTCACTAACAGCGCCGTGGGTGTACCTACACCACACACGGGACAAAATCCTGGATCTCACTCCCTAACAGCGCCGAGGGTGTACCTACACCACAGGGACAAAATCCTGGAACTCTCTCCCGAACAACGCCTTGCATGTACCTACACCACACGGGGACAAAATCCTGGAACTCCCTCCCTAACAGCGCTGTGGGTGTACCTGCACCACACACGGGACAAAATCCAGGAACTTCCTCCCTAACAGCGCCGTGGGTGTACCTACACCACACAAGGGACAAAATCCTGGAACTCCCTCCCTAACAGCGCTGTGGGTGTACCTGCACTACACACGGGACAAAATACTGGAACTTCCTCCCTAACAGCGCCGTGGGAGTACCTACACCACACACAGGACAAAATCCAGGAACTCCCTCCCTAACAGCGCCGTGGGTGTACCTACAACACAGGGACAAAATCCTGGAACTCCCTCCCTAACAGCGCCGTGGGTGTACATACACCACACGGACAAATTCCTGGAACTCCCTCCCTAATAGCGCTGTGGGTGTATCTACACAGTGACAAAATCCTGGAAATCCCTCCCTAACAGCGGCATGGGTGTACCTACACCACACGGACAAAATCCTGGAACTCCCTCCCTAACAGCGCCGTGGGTGTACCTACACCACAGGGACAAAATCCTGGAACTCCCTCCCTAACAGCGCCGTGGGTGTACCTACAAAACACAGACAAAATCCTGGAACTCCCTCCCTAACCGCGCCGTGGGTGTACCTACACCACACGGACAAAATCCTGGAACTCCCTCCCTAACAGCGCCGTGGGTGTACCTACAAAACACAGACAAAATCCTGGAACTCCCTCCCTAACCGCGCCGTGGGTGTACCTACACCACACGGACAAAATCCTGGAACTCCCTCCCTAACAGCGCCGTGGGTGTACCTACACCACACGGACAAATTCCTCGAAATCCCTCCCTAACAGCGCCGTGGGTGTACCTACACCACACACGGGACAAAATCCTGGAAGTTCCTCCCTAACAGCGCTGTGGCTGTATCTACACCACAAACGGGACAAAATCCTGGAAGTTCCTCCCTAACAGCGTTGTGGGTGTGCCTACACCACACACGGGACAAGATGCTGGAACTCACTCCCTAACAGCGCCGTGGGTGTACCTACACCACAGGGACAAAATCCTGGAACTCCCTCCCTAACAGCGACGTGGGTGTACCTACACCACACAGACAAAATCCTGGAACTCACTCCCTAACAGCGCCAAGGGTGTACCTACACCACACGGGGACAAAATCCTGGAACTCCCTCCCTAACAGCGCCGTGGGTGTACCTACACCACACGGACAAAATCCTTGAACTCCCTCCCTAACAGCGCTGTGGGTGTACCTGCACTACACACGGGACAAAATCCTGGAACTTCCTCCCTAACAGCGCCGTGGGTGTACCTACACCACACACGGGACAAAAGCCAGGAACTCACTCCCTAACAGCGCCGTGGGTGTACCTACACCACAGGGACAAAATCCTGGAACTCCCTCCCAAACAGCGCCGTGGGTGTACCTACACCACAGGGACAAAATCCTGGAACTCCCTCCCTAACAGCGCCGTGGGTGTACCTACACCACACAGACAAAATCCAGGAACTCCCTCCCTAACAGCGCCGTGGGTGTACCTACACCACACTGCTCAAAATCCTGGAACTCCCTGCCTAACAGCGCCGTGGGTGTACCGACACCACAGGGACAAAATCCTGGAAATCCCTCCCTAACAGCGCAATGGGTGTACCTACACCACACGGACAAAATCCTGGAACTCCCTCCCTAACAGCGCCGTGGGTGTACCTACACCACACGGGGACAAAATCCTGGAACTCCCTCCCTAACAGCGCCGTGGGTGTACCTACACCACACGGGGACAAAATCCTGGAACTACCTCCCTAACAGCGCTGTGAGTGTACCTACACCACACGGACAAAATCCTGGAACTCCGTCCCTAGCAGCGCCGTGGGTGTACCTACACCACACACGGGACAAAATCCTAGAACTCCCTCCCTAACAGAAATGTGGGTGTACCTACACCACAGGGACAAAATCCTGGAACTCCCTCCCTCCCAGCGCTGTGGGTGTACCTGCACTACACACGGGACAAAATCCTGGAACTTCCTCCCTAACAGCGCCGTGGGTGTACCTGCACCACACACGGGACAAAAACCAGGAACTCACTCCGTAACAACGCCGTGGGTGTACCTACACCACAGGGACAAAATCCTGGAACTCCCTCCCTAACAGCGCCGTGGGTGTACCTACACCACACGGACAAAATCCTGGAACTCCCACCCTAACAGCGCCGTGGGTGTACCTACACCACACGGACAAAATCCAGGAACTCCCTCCCTAACAGCGCCGTGGGTGTACCTACACCACACAAACAACATCCTGGAACTCCCTCCCTAACAGCGCCGTGGTTGTACCTACACCACACGGGACAAAATCCTGGAACTCCCTCCCTAACAGCGCCGTGGGTGTACCTACACCACACACGGGACAAAATCCTGGAACATCCTCCCTAACAGCGCTATGGGTGTACCTACACCACACACAGGGCAAAATCCAGGAACTCACTCCCTAACAGCGCCGTGGGTGTACCTACACCACAGGGACAAAATCCTGGAATTCCCTCCCTAACAGCGCCGTGGGTGTACCTACAGCACACGGGGTCAAAATACTGGAACTCCCTCCCTAACAGCGCCATGGGTGTACCTACAACACAGGGACAAAATCCTGGAACTCCCTCCCTAACAGCGCCGTGGGTGTACCTACACCACAGGGACAAAATCCTGGAATTCCCTCCCTAACAGCGCCGTGGGTGTGCCTACAGCACACGGGGTCAAAATACTGGAACTCCCTCCCTAACAGCAGCGTGGGTGTACCTACACCAAAGGGACAAAATCCTGGAACTCCCTCCCTAACAGCGCCGTGGGTGTACCTACACCAAAGGGACAAAATCCTGGAACTCCCTCCCTAACAGCGCCGTGGGTGTACCTACACCAAAGGGACAAAATCCTGGAACTCACTCCCTAACAGCGCTGTGGGTGTACCTACACAACAGAGACAAAATCCTGGAACTTCCTCCCTAACAGCGCCGTGGGTGTACCTACACCACACACGGGACAAAATGCTGGAACTCACTCCCTAACAGTGCCGTGGGTGCACCTACACCACAGGGACAAAATCCTGGAACTCCCTCCCTAACAGCGCCGTGGGTGTACCTACACCACAGGGACAAAATCCTGGAACTCCCTCCCTAACAGCGCCGTGGGTGTACCTACACCACACGGGGACAAAATCCTGGAACTCCCTCCCTAACAGCGCCGTGGGTGTACCTACACCACAGGGACAAAATCCTGGAACTCCCTCCCTAACAGCACCGTGGGTGTACCTGCACTACATACGGGACAAAATCCAGGAACTTCCTCCCTAACAGCACCGTGGGTGTACCTACACCACACGGACAAAATACCGGAACTCCCGCCCTAACAGCGCCGTGGGTGTACCTACACCACACACGGGACAAAATCCAGGAACTCACTCCCTAACAGCGCCGTGGGTGTACCTACACCACAGGGACAAAATCCTGGAACTCACTCCCTAACAGCGCCGTGGGTGTACCTACACCACACAGACAAAATCCTGGAACGCTCTCCTTAACAGCGTCGTGGGTGTACCTACACCACACGGGGACAAAATCCTGGAACTCCCTCCCTAACAGCGCTGTGGGTGTACCTACACCACACACGGGACAAAATCCTGGAACTTCCTCCCTAACAGCGCTGTGGGTGTACCTACACCACACACGGGACAAAATCCAGGAGCTCACTCAGTAACAGCGCCGTGGGTGTACCTACACCACAGGGACAAAATACTGGAACTCCCCCCTAACAGCGCCGTGGGTGTACATACACCACACGGACAAAATCCTGGAACTCCCTCCCTAACAGCGCCGTGGGTGTACCTACACCACACAGACAAAATCCTGGAACTCCCTCCCTAACAGCGCCGTGGGTGTACCGACACCACAGGGACAAAATCCTGGAACTCCCTCCCTAACAGCGCTGTGGGTGTACCTACACCACAGGGACAAAATCCTGGAATTCCCTCGCTAACAGCGCGGTGGGTGTACCTACACCACAGGGACAAAAGCCTGAAACTCCCTCCCTAACAGCGCCGTGGGTGTACCTACACCACACGGACAAAATCCTGGAACTCCCTCCCTAACGGCGCCGTGGGTGTACCTACACCACACGGACAAAATCCTGGAACGCTCTCCCTAACAGCGCCGTGGGTGTACCTACACCACACGGACAAAATCCTGGAAGTCCCTCCCTAACAGCGCTGTGGGTGTACCTACAGCACACACAGGACAAAATCCTCGAACTGACTCCCTAACAGCGCCGTGGGTGTACCTACACCACAGGGACAAAATCCTGGAACTCCCTCCCTAACAGCGCCGTGGGTGTACCTACACCACACGGGGTCAAAATACTGGAACTCCCTCCCTAACAGCGCCGTGGGTGTACCTACAACACAGGGACAAAATCCTGGAACTCCCTCCCTAACAGCGCCGTGGGTGTACCTACACCACACGGGGTCAAAATACTGGAACTCCCTCCCTAACAGCGCCGTGGGTGTACATACACCACACGGACAAATTCCTGGAACTCCCTCCCTAATAGGGCTGTGGGTGTATCTTCACAGTGGCAAAATCCTGGAAATCCCTCCCTAACAGCAACGTGGGTGTACCTACACCAAAGGGACAAAATCCTGGAACTCGCTCCCTAACAGCGCTGTGGGTGTACCTACACCAATCGGACAAAATCCTGGAACTCCCTCCCTAACAGCGCTGTGGGTGTACCTACACAACACTCGGGACAAAATCCTGGAACTTCCACCCTAACAGCGCCGTGGGTGTACCAACACCACACACGGGACAAAATCCTGGAACTCACTCCCTAACAGCGCCGTGAGAGTACCTACACCACAGGGACAATATCGTGGAACTCCCTCCCCAACAGCGCCGTGGGTGTACCTACACCACAGGGACAAAATCCTGGAACTCCCTCCCTAACAGCACCATGGGTGTACCTACACCACACAGACAAAATCCTGGAACAACCTCCCTAACAGCGCCGTGGGTGTACCTACACCACAAACGGGACAAAATCCTGGACTTCCTCCCTAACAGCGCCGTGGGTGTACTTACACCACACACGGGGACAAAATCCTGGAACTGCCTCCCTAACAGCGCCGTGGGTGTACCTACACCACAGGGACAAAATCCTGGAACACCCTCCCTAACAGCGCCGTGGGTGTACCTACACCACACGGACAAAAACCTGGAACTCCCTCCCTAACAGCGCCGTGGGTGTACCTACACCACAGGGACAAAATCCTGGAACTTCCTCCCTAACAGCGCAGTGGGTGTACCTACACCACACGGACAAAATCCTGGAACTCACTCCCTAACAGTGCCGTGGGTGTACCTACACCCCAGGGACAAAATCCTGGAACTCCCTCCCTAACAGCGCCGTGGGTGTACCTACACCACACGGGGACAAAATCCTGGAACTCCCTCCCTAGCAGCGCCGTGGGTGTACCTACACCAGACGGAAAAAATCCTGGAACTCCCTCCCTAACAGCGCCGTGGGTGTACCTACACCATAGGGACAAAATCCTGGAACACCCTCCCTAACAGCGCCGTGGGTGTACCTACACCACAGGGACAAAATCCTGGAATACCCTCCCTAACAGCGCCGTGGGTGTACCTACACCACACACGGGACAAAATCCTGGAAGTTCCTCCCTAACAGCGCCGTGGGTGTGCCTACACCACACACGGGACAAGATGCTGGAACTCACTCCCTAACAGCGCCGTGGGTGTACCTACACCACAGCGACAACATCCTGGAACTCCCTCCCTAACAGCGCCGTGGGTGTACCTACACCACAGGGACAAAATCCTGGAACTCCCTCCCTAACAGCGCCAAGGGTGTACCTACACCACACGGGGACAAAATCCTGGAACTACCTCCCTAACAGCGCCGTGGGTGTACCTACACCACAGGGACAAAATCCTGGAACTCCCTCCCTAACAGCGCCGTGGGTGTACCTACACCACACGGATAAAATCCTGGAACTCCCTCCCTAACAGCGCCGTGGGTGTACCTGCACTACACACGGGACAAAATCCTGGAACTCACTCCCTAACAGCGCCGTGGGTGTACCTACACCACGCGGACAAAATCCTGGAACTCCCTCCCTAACAGCGCCGTGGGTGTACCTGCACCACACGGGACAAAATCCTGGAACTCCCTCCCTAACAGCGCCGTGGGTGTACCTACACCACACACGGGACAAAATCCTGGAACTCCCTCCCTAACAGCGCCGTGGGTGTACCTACACCACACACAGGGGACAAAATCCTGGAACTCCATCCCTACCAGCGCCGTGGGTGTACCTACACCACACGGGGACAAAATCCTGTAACTCCCTCCCTAACAGCACTGTGGGTGTACCTACACCACAGGGACAAAATCCTGGAACTCCATCCCTAACTGCGCCGTGGGTGTACCTACACCACACACAGGGGACAAAATCCTGGAACTCCATCCCCAACAGCGCCGTGGGTGTACCTACACCACACAGAGGGTACAAAATCCTGGAACTCCCTCCCTAACAGCGCCGTGGGTGTACCTACACCAAACGGACAAAATCCTGGAACTCCCTCCCTAACAGCGCCGTGGGTGTACCTACACAACACGGACAAAATCCTGGAACTCCCTCCCTAACAGCGCCGTGGGAGTACCTACACCACACGGGACTAAATCCTGGAAGTCCCTCCCTAACTGCGCCATGGGTGTACCTACACCACACACAAAATCCTGGAACTCCCTCCCTAACAGCGCCATGGGTGTACCTACACCACACACAAAATCCTGGAACTCCCTCCCTAACAGCGCCATGGGTGTACCTACACCACACACAAAATCCTGGAACTCCCTCCCTAACAGCGCCGTGGGTGTACCTACACCACAGGGACAAAATCCTGGAACTCCCTCCCTAACAGCGATGTGGGTGTACCTACACCACAGGGACAAAATCCAGGAACTCCCTTCCTAACAGCGCCGTGGGTGTGCCTACACCACAGGGACAAAATCCTGGAACTCCCTCCCTAACAGCGCCGTGGGTGTACCTACACCACACACAAAATCCTGGAACTCCCTCCCTAACAGCGCTGTGGGTGTACCTACACCACACGGACAAAATCCTGGAACGCTCTCCCTAACAGCGCCGTGGGTGTACCTACACCACACGGACAAAATCCTGGAAGTCCCTCCCTAACAGCGCTGTGGGTGTACCTATACCACACACGGGACAAAATCCTGGAACTCCCTCCCTAACAGCGCCGTGGGTGTACCTACAGCACACACAGGACAAAATCCTCGAACTGACTCCCTAACAGCGCCGTGGGTGTACCTACACCACAGGGACAAAATCCTGGAACTCCCTCCCTAACAGCGCCGTGGGTGTTCCTACACCACACGGGGTCAAAATACTGGAACTCCCTCCCTAACAGCGCCGTGGGTGTACCTACAACACAGGGACAAAATCCTGGAACTCCCTCCCTAACAGCGCCGTGGGTGTACCTACACCACACGGGGTCAAAATACTGGAACTCCCTCCCTAACAGCGCCGTGGGTGTACATACACCACACGGACAAATTCCTGGAACTCCCTCCCTAATAGGGCTGTGGGTGTATCTACACAGTGGCAAAATCCTGGAAATCCCTCCCTAACAGCAACGTGGGTGTACCTACACCAAAGGGACAAAATCCTGGAACTCGCTCCCTAACAGCGCTGTGGGTGTACCTACACCAATCGGACAAAATCCTGGAACTCCCTCCCTAACAGCGCTGTGGGTGTACCTACACAACACTCGGGACAAAATCCTGGAACTTCCACCCTAACAGCGCCGTGGGTGTACCAACACCACACACGGGACAAAATTCTGGAACTCACTCCCTAACAGCGCCGTGAGAGTACCTACACCACAGGGACAATATCGTGGAACTCCCTCCCCAACAGCGCCGTGGGTGTACCTACACCACAGGGACAAAATCCTGGAACTCCCTCCCTAACAGCACCATGGGTGTACCTACACCACACAGACAAAATCCTGGAACAACCTCCGTAACAGCGCCGTGGGTGTACCTACACCACACACGGGACAAAATCCTGGACTTCCTCCCTAACAGCGCCGTGGGTGTACTTACACCACACACGGGACAAAATCCTGGAACTCACTCCCTAACAGCGCCGTGGGTGTACCTACACCACAGGGACAAAATCCTGGAACTCCCTCCCTAACTGCGCCGTGGGTGTACCAACACCACACGGGGACAAAATCCTGGAACTGCCTCCCTAACAGCGCCGTGGGTGTACCTACACCACAGGGACAAAATCCTGGAACACCCTCCCTAACAGCGCCGTGGGTGTACCTACACCACACGGACAAAAACCTGGAACTCCCTCCCTAACAGCGCCGTGGGTGTACCTACACCACAGGGACAAAATCCTGGAACTTCCTCCCTAACAGCGCAGTGGGTGTACCTACACCACACGGACAAAATCCTGGAACTCACTCCCTAACAGTGCCGTGGGTGTACCTACACCCCAGGGACAAAATCCTGGAACTCCCTCCCTAACAGCGCCGTGGGTGTACCTACACCACACGGGGACAAAATCCTGGAACTCCCTCCCTAGCAGCGCCGTGGGTGTACCTACACCAGACGGAAAAAATCCTGGAACTCCCTCCCTAACAGCGCCGTGGGTGTACCTACACCACAGGGACAAAATCCTGGAATACCCTCCCTAACAGCGCCGTGGGTGTACCTACACCACACACGGGACAAAATCCTGGAAGTTCCTCCCTAACAGCGCCGTGGGTGTGCCTACACCACACACGGGACAAGATGCTGGAACTCACTCCCTAACAGCGCCGTGGGTGTACCTACACCACAGCGACAACATCCTGGAACTCCCTCCCTAACAGCGCCGTGGGTGTACCTACACCACAGGGACAAAATCCTGGAACTCCCTCCCTAACAGCGCCAAGGGTGTACCTACACCACACGGGGACAAAATCCTGGAACTACCTCCCTAACAGCGCCGTGGGTGTACCTACACCACAGGGACAAAATCCTGGAACTCCCTCCCTAACAGCGCCGTGGGTGTACCTACACCACACGGATAAAATCCTGGAACTCCCTCCCTAACAGCGCCGTGGGTGTACCTGCACTACACACGGGACAAAATCCTGGAACTCACTCCCTAACAGCGCCGTGGGTGTACCTACACCACGCGGACAAAATCCTGGAACTCCCTCCCTAACAGCGCCGTGGGTGTACCTGCACCACACGGGACAAAATCCTGGAACTCCCTCCCTAACAGCGCCGTGGGTGTACCTACACCACACACGGGACAAAATCCTGGAACTCCCTCCCTAACAGCGCCGTGGGTGTACCTACACCACACACAGGGGACAAAATCCTGGAACTCCATCCCTACCAGCGCCGTGGGTGTACCTACACCACACGGGGACAAAATCCTGTAACTCCCTCCCTAACAGCACTGTGGGTGTACCTACACCACAGGGACAAAATCCTGGAACTCCATCCCTAACTGCTCCGTGGGTGTACCAACACCACACACAGGGGACAAAATCCTGGAACTCCCTCCCTAACAGCGCCGTGGGTGTACCTACACCAAACGGACAAAATCCTGGAACTCCCTCCCTAACAGCGCCGTGGGTGTACCTACACAACACGGACAAAATCCTGGAACTCCCTCCCTAACAGCGCCGTGGGAGTACCTACACCACACGGGACTAAATCCTGGAAGTCCCTCCCTAACTGCGCCATGGGTGTACCTACACCACACACAAAATCCTGGAACTCCCTCCCTAACAGCGCCATGGGTGTACCTACACCACACACAAAATCCTGGAACTCCCTCCCTAACAGCGCCATGGGTGTACCTACACCACACACAAAATCCTGGAACTCCCTCCCTAACAGCGCCGTGGGTGTACCTACACCACAGGGACAAAATCCTGGAACTCCCTCCCTAACAGCGCTGTGGGTGTACCTACACCACAGGGACAAAATCCAGGAACTCCCTTCCTAACAGCGCCGTGGGTGTACCTACACCACACGGGGACAAAATCCAGGAACTCCCTTCCTAACAGCGCCGGGGGTGTGCCTACACCACAGGGACAAAATCCTGGAACTCCCTCCCTAACAGCGCCGTGGGTGTACCTACACCACACACAAAATCCTGGAACTCCCTCCCTAACAGCGCTGTGGGTGTACCTACACCACAGGGACAAAATCCTGGAACTCCCTCCCTAACAGCGCCGTGGGTGTGCCTACACCACAGGGACAAAATCCTGGAACTCGCTCCCTAACAGCGCCGTGGGTGTGCCTACACCACAGGGACCAAATCCTGGAACTCCCTCCCTAACAGCGCCGTGGGTGTACCTACACCACACGGAGAAAATGCTGGAACCCCCTCCCTAACAGCGCTGTGGGTGTAACTACTCCACACACGGGACAAAATCCTGGAACTTCCTCACTAACAGCGCTGTGGGTGTACCTACACGACACACGGGACAAAATCCTGGATCTCACTCCCTAACAGCGCCGTGGGTGTACCTACACCACAGGGACAAAATCCTGGAACTCCCTCCCTAACAGCGCCTTGGGTGTACCCACACCACACACATGGGACAAAATCCTGGAACTCCATCCCTACCAGCGCCGTGGGTTTACCTACACCACACGGGGACAAAATCCGGGAACTCCCTCCCTAACAGCACTGTGGGTGTACCTACACCACACAGAGGGGGCAAAATCCTGGAACTCCCTCCCTAACAGCGCCGTGGGTGTACCTACACCACACGGACAAAATCCTGGAAGTCCCTCCCTAACAGCGCCGTGGGTGTACCTACACATCACGGACAAAATCCTGGAACTCCCTCCCTAACAGCGCAGTGGGAGTACCTACACCACACGGGACTAAATCCTGGAAGACCCTCCCTAACTGCGCCATGGGTGTACCTACACCACACACAAAATCCTGGAACTCCCTCCCTAACAGCGCCATGGGTGTACCTACACCACACACAAAATCCTGGAACTCCCACCCTAACAGCGCTGTGGGTGTACCTACACCACAGGGACAAAATCCTGGAACTCCCTCCCTAACAGCGCCGTGGGTGTACCTACACCACACACAAAATCCTGGAACTCCGTCCCAAACAGCGCAGTGGGTGTACCTACACCACACAGACAAAATCCTGGAACTCCCTCCCTAACAGCGCCGTGGGTGTGCCTACACCACAGGGACAAAATCCTGGAACTCCCTCCCTAACAGCGCCGTGGGTGTGCCTACACCACAGGGACAAAATCCTGGAAATCCCTCCCTAACAGTGTCGTGGGTGTACCTACACCACAAGGACAAAATCCTGGAACTCCCTCCCTAACAGCGCTGTGGGTGTACCTGCACCACACGGGGACAAAATCCTGGAACTCCCTCCCTAACAGCGCCGTGGGTGTACCTACACCACACGGGGACAAAATCCTGGAACTCCCTCCCTAACAGCGCTGTGGGTGTACCTACACCACACGGACAAAATCCTGGAACACCCTCCCTAGCAGCGCCGTGGGTGTACCTACACCACACGGACAAAATCCTGGAACTCCCTCCCTAACAGCGCCGTCGGTGTACCTACACCACAGGGACAAAATCCCGGAACTCCCTCCATAACAGCACCGTGGGTGTACCTACACCACAGGGACAAAATCCTGGAACTCCCTCCCTAACAGCGCAGTGGGTGTACCTAAACCACACGGACAAAATCCTGGAACTCACTCCGTAACAGCGCCGTGGGTGTACCTACACCACTGGGAAAAAATCCTGGAACTCCCTCCCTAACAGCGCCGTGGGTGTACCTACACCACAGGGACAAAATCCTGGAACTCCCTCCCTAACAGCGCCAAGGTTGTACCTACACCACACGGGGACAAAATCCTGGAACTCCCTCCCTAATAGCGCTGTGGGTGTACCTACACCACCGTGACAAAATCCTGGAAATCCCTCCCTAACAGCGGCGTGGGTGTACCTACACGAAAGGGACAAAATCCTGGAACTCTCTCCCTAACAGTGCCGTGGGTGTACCTACACCACAGAGACAAAATCCTGGAACTCCATCCCTAACAGCGCTGTGGGTGTACCTACACCGCACGGGACAAAATCCTGGAACTCCCTCCCTAACAGCGCCGTGGGTGTACCTACACCACAAGGACAAAATCCTGGAACTCCCTCCCTAACAGCGCGATGGGTGTACCTACACTACAGAGACAAAATCCTGGAACTCCCTCCCTAACATCGCCGTGGGTGTACCTACACCACACGGACAAAATCCTGGAACTCCCTCCCTAACAGCGCCATTGGTGTACCTACGCCACAGAGACAAAATCCTGGAACTCCCTCCCTAACAGCGCCGTGGGTGTACCTACACCACACGGACAAAATCCTGGAACTCTCTCCCTAACAGCGCCGTGGGTGTACCTACACCACACGGACAAAATCCTGGAACTCCCTCCCTAACAGCGCTGTGGGTGTACCTACACCACACGGACAAAATCCTGGAACAACCTCCCTAACAGCGCCGTGGGTGTACCTACACCACAGAGACAAAATCCTGGAACTCCCTCCCTAACAGCGCTGTGGGTGTACCTACACCGCACGGGACAAAATCCTGGAACTCCCTCCCTAACAGCGCCGTGGGTGTACCTACACCACAGGGACAAAATCATGGAACTCCCTCCCTAACATCGCCGTGGGTGTACCTACACCACAGGGACAAAATCCTGGAAAACCCTCCCTAACAGCGCCATGGGTGTACCTACACCACAGGGACAAAATCCTGGAACTCCCTCCCTAACATCGCCGTGGGTGTACCTAGACCTCATGGACAAAATCCTGGAACTCTCTCCGTAGCAGTGCCGTGGGTGTACCTACACCACACGGACAAAATCCTGGAACTCCCTCCCTAACAGCGGCGTGGGTGTACCTACACCACACGGACAAAATCCTGGAACTACCTCCCTAACAGCACTGTGGGTGTACCTACACCACACGGGGACAAAATTATGGAACTCCCTCCCTAACAGCGCCGTGGGTGTACCTACACCACACACAAAATCCTGGAACTCCGTCCCAAACAGCGCTGTGGGTGTACCTACACCACACAGACAAAATCCTGGAACTCCCTCCCTAACAGCGCCGTGGGTGTGCCTACACCACAGGGACAAAATCCTGGAACTCCCTCCCTAACAGCGCCGTGGGTGTGCCTACACCACAGGGACAAAATCCTGGAACTCCCTCCCTAACAGCGCCGTGGGAGTACCTACACCACACGGAGAAAATCCTGGAACTCCCTCCCTAACAGCGCTGTGGGTGTACCTACAACACACACGGGACAAAATCCTGGAACTTCCTCACTAACAGCGCCGTGGGTGTACCTACACCACACACGGGACAAAATCCTGGATCTCACTCCCTAACAGCGCCGTGGGTGTACCTACACCACAGGGACAAAATCCTGGAACTTCTTCCCTAACAGCGCCGTGGGTGTACCTACACCACACACGGGACAAAATCCTGGAACTCACTCCCTAACACCGCCGTGGGTGTACCTTCACCACAGGGACAAAATCCTGGAACTCACTCCCTAACACCGCCGTGGGTGTACCTTCACCACAGGGACAAAATCCTGGAACTCCCTCCCTAACAGCACCGTGGGTGTACCTTCACCACAGGGACAAAATCCTGGAACTCACTCCCTAACAGCGCCATGGGTGTACCTACACCACACGGGGACAAAATCCTGGAACTCCCTCCCTAACAGCGCCGTGGGTGTACCTACACCACAGGGACAAAATCCTGGAACTCCCTCCCTAACAGCGCCGTGGGTGTACCTACACCACACGGACAAAATCCTGGAACACCCTCCCTAACAGCGCTGTGGGTGTACCTACACTACACACAGGACAAAATCCTGGAACTCCCTCCCTAACAGCGCCGTGGGTGTACCTACACCACACGGGACAAAATCCTGGAACTCCCTCCCTAACAGCGCTGTGGGTGTACCTACACCACAGGGACAAAATCCTGGAAATCCCTCCCTATCAGCGCCGTGGGTGTACCTACACCACAAGGACAAAATCCTGGAACTCCCTCCCTAACAGCGCTGTGGGTGTACCTGCACCACACGGGGACAAAATCCTGGAACTCGCTCCCTAACAGCGCCGTGGGTGTACCTACACCACACGGGGACAAAATCCTGGAACTCCCTCCCTAACAGCGCTGTGGGTGTACCTACACCACACGGACAAAATCCTGGAACTCCCTCCCTAGCAGCGCCGTGGGTGTACCTACACCACACGGACAAAATCCTGGAACTCCCTCCCTAACAGCGCCGTCGGTGTACCTACACCACAGGGACAAAATCCTGGAACTCCCTCCCTAACAGCACCGTGGGTGTACCTACACCACAGGGACAAAATCCTGGAACACCCTCCCTAACAGCGCCGTGGGTGTACCTACACCACACGGACAAAATCCTGGAACTCACTCCGTAACAGCGCCGTGGGTGTACCTACACCACAGGGAAAAAATCCTGGAACTCCCTCCCTAACAGCGCCGTGGGTGTACCTACACCACAGGGACAAAATCCTGGAACACCCTCCCTAACAGCGCCAAGGGTGTACCTACACCACACGGGGACAAAATCCTGGAACTCCCTCCCTAATAGCGCTGTGGGTGTACCTACACCACCGTGACAAAATCCTGGAAATCCCTCCCTAACAGCGGCGTGGGTGTACCTACACGAAAGGGACAAAATCCTGGAATACCCTCCCTAACAGCGCCGTGGGTGTACCTACACCACACACGGGACAAAATCCTGGAAGTTCCTCCCTAACAGCGCCGTGGGTGTGCCTACACCACACACGGGACAAGATGCTGGAACTCACTCCCTAACAGCGCCGTGGGTGTACCTACACCACAGCGACAACATCCTGGAACTCCCTCCCTAACAGCGCCGTGGGTGTACCTACACCACAGGGACAAAATCCTGGAACTCCCTCCCTAACAGCGCCAAGGGTGTACCTACACCACACGGGGACAAAATCCTGGAACTACCTCCCTAACAGCGCCGTGGGTGTACCTACACCACAGGGACAAAATCCTGGAACTCCCTCCCTAACAGCGCCGTGGGTGTACCTACACCACACGGATAAAATCCTGGAACTCCCTCCCTAACAGCGCCGTGGGTGTACCTGCACTACACACGGGACAAAATCCTGGAACTCACTCCCTAACAGCGCCGTGGGTGTACCTACACCACGCGGACAAAATCCTGGAACTCCCTCCCTAACAGCGCCGTGGGTGTACCTGCACCACACGGGACAAAATCCTGGAACTCCCTCCCTAACAGCGCCGTGGGTGTACCTACACCACACACGGGACAAAATCCTGGAACTCCCTCCCTAACAGCGCCGTGGGTGTACCTACACCACACACAGGGGACAAAATCCTGGAACTCCATCCCCAACAGCGCCGTGGGTGTACCTACACCACAGGGACAAAATCCTGGAACTCCCTCCCTAACAGCACCATGGGTGTACCTACACCACACAGACAAAATCCTGGAACAACCTCCCTAACAGCGCCGTGGGTGTACCTACACCACACACGGGACAAAATCCTGGACTTCCTCCCTAACAGCGCCGTGGGTGTACTTACACCACACACGGGACAAAATCCTGGAACTCACTCCCTAACAGCGCCGTGGGTGTACCTACACAACAGGGACAAAATCCTGGAACTCCCTCCCTAACTGCGCCGTGGGTGTACCAACACCACACGGGGACAAAATCCTGGAACTGCCTCCCTAACAGCGCCGTGGGTGTACCTACACCACAGGGACAAAATCCTGGAACACCCTCCCTAACAGCGCCGTGGGTGTACCTACACCACACGGACAAAAACCTGGAACTCCCTCCCTAACAGCGCCGTGGGTGTACCTACACCACAGGGACAAAATCCTGGAACTTCCTCCCTAACAGCGCAGTGGGTGTACCTACACCACACGGACAAAATCCTGGAACTCACTCCCTAACAGTGCCGTGGGTGTACCTACACCCCAGGGACAAAATCCTGGAACTCCCTCCCTAACAGCGCCGTGGGTGTACCTACACCACACGGGGACAAAATCCTGGAACTCCCTCCCTAGCAGCGCCGTGGGTGTACCTACACCAGACGGAAAAAATCCTGGAACTCCCTCCCTAACAGCGCCGTGGGTGTACCTACACCATAGGGACAAAATCCTGGAACACCCTCCCTAACAGCGCCGTGGGTGTACCTACACCACAGGGACAAAATCCTGGAATACCCTCCCTAACAGCGCCGTGGGTGTACCTACACCACACACGGGACAAAATCCTGGAAGTTCCTCCCTAACAGCGCCGTGGGTGTGCCTACACCACACACGGGACAAGATGCTGGAACTCACTCCCTAACAGCGCCGTGGGTGTACCTACACCACAGCGACAACATCCTGGAACTCCCTCCCTAACAGCGCCGTGGGTGTACCTACACCACAGGGACAAAATCCTGGAACTCCCTCCCTAACAGCGCCAAGGGTGTACCTACACCACACGGGGACAAAATCCTGGAACTCCCTCCCTAACAGCGCCGTGGGTGTACCTACACCACACACGGGACAAAATCCTGGAACTCCCTCCCTAACAGCGCCGTGGGTGTACCTACACCACACACAGGGGACAAAATCCTGGAACTCCATCCCTACCAGCGCCGTGGGTGTACCTACACCACACGGGGACAAAATCCTGTAACTCCCTCCCTAACAGCACTGTGGGTGTACCTACACCACAGGGACAAAATCCTGGAACTCCATCCCTAACTGCGCCGTGGGTGTACCAACACCACACACAGGGGACAAAATCCTGGAACTCCATCCCCAACAGCGCCGTGGGTGTACCTACACCACACAGAGGGTACAAAATCCTGGAACTCCCTCCCTAACAGCGCCGTGGGTGTACCTACACCAAACGGACAAAATCCTGGAACTCCCTCCCTAACAGCGCCGTGGGTGTACCTACACAACACGGACAAAATCCTGGAACTCCCTCCCTAACAGCGCCGTGGGAGTACCTACACCACACGGGACTAAATCCTGGAAGTCCCTCCCTAACTGCGCCATGGGTGTACCTACACCACACAGAAAATCCTGGAACTCCCTCCCTAACAGCGCCATGGGTGTACCTACACCACACACAAAATCCTGGAACTCCCTCCCTAACAGCGCCGTGGGTGTACCTACACCACAGGGACAAAATCCTGGAACTCCCTCCCTAACAGCGCTGTGGGTGTACCTACACCACAGGGACAAAATCCAGGAACTCCCTTCCTAACAGCGCCGTGGGTGTGCCTACACCACAGGGACAAAATCCTGGAACTCCCTCCCTAACAGCGCCGTGGGTGTACCTACACCACACACAAAATCCTGGAACTCCCTCCCTAACAGCGCTGTGGGTGTACCTACACCACAGGGACAAAATCCTGGAACTCGCTCCCTAACAGCGCCGTGGGTGTGCCTACACCACAGGGACCAAATCCTGGAACTCCCTCCCTAACAGCGCCGTGGGTGTACCTACACCACACGGAGAAAATGCTGGAACCCCCTCCCTAACAGCGCTGTGGGTGTAACTACTCCACACACGGGACAAAATCCTGGAACTTCCTCACTAACAGCGCTGTGGGTGTACCTACACGACACACGGGACAAAATCCTGGATCTCACTCCCTAACAGCGCCGTGGGTGTACCTACACCACAGGGACAAAATCCTGGAACTCCCTCCCTAACAGCGCCTTGGGTGTACCCACACCACACACATGGGACAAAATCCTGGAACTCCATCCCTACCAGCGCCGTGGGTTTACCTACACCACACGGGGACAAAATCCTGGAACTCCCTCCCTAACAGCACTGTGGGTGTACCTACACCACACAGAGGGGGCAAAATCCTGGAACTCCCTCCCTAACAGCGCCGTGGGTGTACCTACACCACACGGACAAAATCCTGGAAGTCCCTCCCTAACAGCGCCGTGGGTGTACCTACACAACACGGACAAAATCCTGGAACTCCCTCCCTAACAGCGCAGTGGGAGTACCTACACCACACGGGACTAAATCCTGGAAGACCCTCCCTAACTGCGCCATGGGTGTACCTACACCACACACAAAATCCTGGAACTCCCTCCCTAACAGCGCCATGGGTGTACCTACACCACACACAAAATCCTGGAACTCCCACCCTAACAGCGCTGTGGGTGTACCTACACCACAGGGACAAAATCCTGGAACTCCCTCCCTAACAGCGCCGTGGGTGTACCTACACCACACACAAAATCCTGGAACTCCGTCCCAAACAGCGCAATGGGTGTACCTACACCACACAGACAAAATCCTGGAACTCCCTCCCTAACAGCGCCGTGGGTGTGCCTACACCACAGGGACAAAATCCTGGAACTCCCTCCCTAACAGCGCCGTGGGTGTGCCTACACCACAGGGACAAAATCCTGGAACTCCCTCCCTAACAGCGCCGTGGGAGTACCTACACCACACGGAGAAAATCCTGGAACTCCCTCCCTAACAGCGCTGTGGGTGTACCTACACCACACACGGGACAAAATCCTGGAACTTCCTCACTAACAGCGCCGTGGGTGTACCTACACCACACACGGGACAAAATCCAGGATCTCACTCCCTAACAGCGCCGTGGGTGTACCTACACCACAGGGACAAAATCCTGGAACTCCCTCCCTAACAGCGCTGTGGGTGTACCTACAACACACACGGGACAAAATCCTGGAACTTCTTCCCTAACAGCGCCGTGGGTGTACCTACACCACACACGGGACAAAATCCTGGAACTCACTCCCTAACACCGCCGTGGGTGTACCTTCACCACAGGGACAAAATCCTGGAACTCCCTCCCTAACAGCGCCGTGGGTGTACCTACACCACAGGGACAAAATCCTGGAACTCCCTCCCTAACAGCGCCATGGGTGTACCTACAACACACGGGGACAAAATCCTGGAACTCCCTCCCTAACAGCGCCGTGGGTGTACCTACACCACAGGGACAAAATCCTGGAACTCCCTCCCTAACAGCGCCGTGGGTGTACCTACACCACACGGACAAAATCCTGGAACACCCTCCCTAACAGCGCTGTGGGTGTACCTACACTACACACAGGACAAAATCCTGGAACTCCCTCCCTAACAGCGCCGTGGGTGTACCTACACCACACGGGACAAAATCCTGGAACTCCCTACCTAACAGCGCTGTGGGTGTACCTACACCACAGGGACAAAATCCTGGAAATCCCTCCCTAACAGTGTCGTGGGTGTACCTACACCACAAGGAAAAAATCCTGGAACTCCCTCCCTAACAGCGCTGTGGGTGTACCTGCACCACACGGGGACAAAATCCTGGAACTCCCTCCCTAACAGCGCCGTGGGTGTACCTACACCACACGGGGACAAAATCCTGGAACTCCCTCCCTAACAGCGCTGTGGGTGTACCTACACCACACGGACAAAATCCTGGAACTCCCTCCCTAGCAGCGCCGTGGGTGTACCTACACCACACGGACAAAATCCTGGAACTCCCTCCCTAACAGCGCCGTCGGTGTACCTACACCACAGGGACAAAATCCCGGAACTCCCTCCATAACAGCACCGTGGGTGTACCTACACCACAGGGACAAAATCCTGGAACTCCCTCCCTAACAGCGCAGTGGGTGTACCTAAACCACACGGACAAAATCCTGGAACTCACTCCGTAACAGCGCCGTGGGTGTACCTACACCACTGGGAAAAAATCCTGGAACTCCCTCCCTAACAGCGCCGTGGGTGTACCTACACCACAGGGACAAAATCCTGGAACTCCCTCCCTAACAGCGCCAAGGGTGTACCTACACCACACGGGGACAAAATCCTGGAACTCCCTCCCTAATAGCGCTGTGGGTGTACCTACACCACACACGGGACAAAATCCTGGAACTCCCTCCCTAACAGCGGCGTGGGTGTACCTACACGAAAGGGACAAAATCCTGGAACTCTCTCCCTAACAGTGCCGTGGGTGTACCTACACCACAGAGACAAAATCCTGGAACTCCATCCCTAACAGCGCTGTGGGTGTACCTACACCGCACGGGACAAAATCCTGGAACTCCCTCCCTAACAGCGCCGTGGGTGTACCTACACCACACGGACAAAATCATAGAACTCCCTCCCTAACATCGCCGTGGGTGTACCTACACCACAAGGACAAAATCCTGGAACTCCCTCCCTAACAGCGCGATGGGTGTACCTACACTACAGAGACAAAATCCTGGAACTCCCTCCCTAACATCGCCGTGGGTGTACCTACACCACACGGACAAAATCCTGGAACTCCCTCCCTAACAGCGCCATTGGTGTACCTACGCCACAGAGACAAAATCCTGGAACTCCCTCCCTAACAGCGCCGTGGGTGTACCTACACCACACGGACAAAATCCTGGAACTCTCTCCCTAACAGCGCCGTGGGTGTACCTACACCACACGGACAAAATCCTGGAACTCCCTCCCTAACAGCGCTGTGGGTGTACCTACACCACACGGACAAAATCCTGGAACAACCTCCCTAACAGCGCCGTGGGTGTACCTACACCACAGAGACAAAATCCTGGAACTCCCTCCCTAACAGCGCTGTGGGTGTACCTACACCGCACGGGACAAAATCCTGGAACTCCCTCCCTAACAGCGCCGTGGGTGTACCTACACCACAGGGACAAAATCCTGGAACTCCCTCCCTAACATCGCCGTGGGTGTACCTACACCACAGGGACAAAATCCTGGAAAACCCTCCCTAACAGCGCCATGGGTGTACCTACTCCACAGGGACAAAATCCTGGAACTCCCTCCCTAACATCGCCGTGGGTGTACCTAGACCACATGGACAAAATCCTGGAACTCTCTCCGTAGCAGCGCCGTGGGTGTACCTACACCACACGGACAAAATCCTGGAACTCTCTCCCTAACAGCGGCGTGGGTGTACCTACACCACACGGACAAAATCCTGGAACTACCTCCCTAACAGCACTGTGGGTGTACCTACACCACACGGGGACAAAATTATGGAACTCCCTCCCTAACAGCGGCGTGGGTGTACCTACACCACAGGGACAAAATCCTGGAACTCCGTCCCTAACAGCGCCGTGGGTGTACCTACACCACACGGACAAAATCCTGCAACGCCCTCCCTAACAGCGTCGTGGGTGTACATATACCACACGGACAAATTCCTGGAACACCCTCCCTAATAGCACAGTGGTTTACCTACACCACAGTGACAAAATCCTGGAAATCCCAACCTAACAGCGGCGTGGGGGTACCTACCCCAAAGGGACAAAATCCTGGAACTCCCTCCCTAACAGCACCGTGGGAGAACCTACACCACAGAGACAAAATCCTGGAACTCCCTCCCTAACAGCGCCGTGGGTGTACCTACACCACACGGACAAAATCCTGGAATCCCTCCCTAACAGCACCGTGGGTGTACCTACACCACAGAGACAAAATCCTGGAACACCCTCCCTAACAGCGCTGTGGGTGTACCTACACCGCACGGGACAAAATCCTGGAACTCCCTCCCTAACAGCGCCGTGGGTGTACCTACACCACAGGGACAAAATCCTGGAACTCCCTCCCTAACATCGCCGTGGGTGTACCTACACCACAGAGACAAAATCCTGGAACTCCCTCCCGAACAGCGCCATGGGTGTACCTACTCCACAGGGACAAAATCCTGGAACTCCCTCCCTAACAACGCCGTGGGTGTACCTAGACCACATGGACAAAATCCTGGAACTCTCTCCGTAACAGCGCCGTGGGTGTACCTACACCACACGGACAAAATCCTGGAACTCCCTCCCTAACAGCGGCGTGGGTGTACCTACACCACACGGACAAAATCCTGGAACTACCTCCCTAACAGCACTGTGGGTGTACCTACACCACACGGGGACAAAATTCTGGAACTCCCTCCCTAACAGCGGCGTGGGTGTACCTACACCACACGGACAAAATCCTGGAACTACCTCCCTAACAGCACTGTGGCTGTACCTACACCACACGGGGACAAAATTCTTGAACTCCCTCCCTAACAGCGGCATGGGTGTACCTACATCACACGGACAAAATCCTGGAACTCCCTCCCTAACAGCGGCGTGGGTGTACCTACACCACACGGACAAAATCCTGGAACTCCCTCCCTAACAGCGCCGTGGGTGTACCTACACCAGAGGGACAAAATCCTGGAACTCCCTCCCTAACAGCGCCGTGGGTGTACCTCCACCACACGGGGACAAAATCCTGGAACTCCCTCCCTAACAGCGCCGTGGGTGTACCTACACCACAGGGACAAAATCCTGGAAGTCCCTCACTAACAGCGCCGTGGGAGTACCTACACCAGAGGGACAAAATCCTGGAACTCCCTCCCTAACAGCGCTGTGGGTGTACCTACACCACAGGGATAAAATCCTGGAACTCCCTCCCTAACAGCGCCGTGGGTGTACCTACAGCACACGGGGACAAAATCCTGGAACTGGCTCCCTAACGGCGCCGTGGGTGTACCTACACAACACGGGCAAAATCCTGGAACTCCCTCCCTAACAGCGCCGTGGGTGTACCTACACCACACGGGCAAAATCCTGGAACTCGCTCCCTAACAGCGCCGTGGGTGTACCTACACCACAGGGACAAAACTGGAACTCGCTCCCTAACAGAGCCGTGGGTGTACCTGCACAACACACGGGACAAAATCCTGGAACGTCCTCCCTAACAGCGCCGTGGGTGTACCTACACCACACACGGGACAAAATCCAGGAACTCACTCCCAAACAGCGCCGTGGGTGTACCTACACCACAGGGACAAAATACTGGAACTCCCTCCCAAACAGCACCGTGGGTGTACCTACACCACATGGACAAAATCCTGGAACTCCCTCCCTAACAGCGCCGTGGGTGTACCTACACCACACGAACAAAATCCTGGAACTCCCTCCCTAACAGCACTGTGGGTGTACCTACACCACAGGGACAAAATCCTGGAACTCCATCCGTAACAGCGCCGTGGGTGTACCTACACCACACACAGCGGACAAAATCCTGGAACTCCATCCCTAACAGCGCCGTGGGTGTACCTACACCACACGGGGACAAAATCCTGTAACTCCCTCCCTTTCAGCACTGTGGGTCTACCTACACCACAGGGACAAAATCCTGGAACTCCATCCCTAACAGCGCCGTGGGTGTACCTACACCACACACAGGGGACAAAATCCTGGAACTCCATCCCCAACAGCGCCGTGGGTGTACCTACACCACACAGAGGGTACAAAATCCTGGAACTCCCTCCCTAACAGCGCCGTGGGTGTACCTACACCAAACGGACAAAATCCTGGAACTCACTCCCTAACAGCGCCGTGGGTGTACCTACACTACACGGACAAAATCCTGGAACTCCCTCCCTAACAGCGCCGTGGGAGTACCTACACCACACGGGACAAAATCCTGGAAGTCCCTCCCTAACTGCGCCATGGGTGTACCTACACCACACACAAAATCCTGGAACTCCCTCCCTAACAGCGCCATGGGTGTACCTACACCACACACAAAATCCTGGAACTCCCTCCCTAACAGCGCCGTGGGTGTACCCACACCACACACATGGGACAAAATCCTGGAACTCCATCCCTACCAGCGCCGTGGGTTTACCTACACCACACGGGGACAAAATCCTGGAACTCCCTCCCTAACAGCACTGTGGGTGTACCTACACCACAGGGACAAAATCCTGGAACTCCATCCCGAACAGCGCCGTGGGTGTACCTACACCACACACGGGACAAAATCCTGGAACTCCATCCCTAACAGCGCCGTGGGTGTACCTACACCACACACAGGGAACAAAATCCTGGAACTCCATCCCTAACAGCGCCGTGGGTGTACCTACACCACACAGAGGGGACAAAATCCTGGAACTCCCTCCCTAACAGCGCCGTGGGTGTGCCTACACCACAGGGACAAAATCCTGGAACTCCCTCCCTAACAGCGCCGTGGGTGTGCCTACACCACAGGGACAAAATCCTGGAACTCCCTCCCTAACAGCGCCGTGGGAGTACCTACACCACACGGAGAAAATCCTGGAACTCCCTCCCTAACAGCGCTGTGGGTGTACCTACACCACACACGGGACAAAATCCTGGAACTTCCTCACTAACAGCGCCGTGGGTGTACCTACACCACACACGGGACAAAATCCAGGATCTCACTCCCTAACAGCGCCGTGGGTGTACCTACACCACAGGGACAAAATCCTGGAACTCCCTCCCTAACAGCGCTGTGGGTGTACCTACAACACACACGGGACAAAATCCTGGCACTTCTTCCCTAACAGCGCCGTGGGTGTACCTACACCACACACGGGACAAAATCCTGGAACTCACTCCCTAACACCGCCGTGGGTGTACCTTCACCACAGGGACAAAATCCTGGAACTCCCTCCCTAACAGCGCCGTGGGTGTACCTACACCACAGGGACAAAATCCTGGAACTCCCTCCCTAACAGCGCCATGGGTGTACCTACAACACACGGGGACAAAATCCTGGAACTCCCTCCCTAACAGCGCCGTGGGTGTACCTACACCACAGGGACAAAATCCTGGAACTCCCTCCCTAACAGCGCCGTGGGTGTACCTACACCACACGGACAAAATCCTGGAACACCCTCCCTAACAGCGCTGTGGGTGTACCTACACTACACACAGGACAAAATCCTGGAACTCCCTCCCTAACAGCGCCGTGGGTGTACCTACACCACACGGGACAAAATCCTGGAACTCCCTACCTAACAGCGCTGTGGGTGTACCTACACCACAGGGACAAAATCCTGGAAATCCCTCCCTAACAGTGTCGTGGGTGTACCTACACCACAAGGAAAAAATCCTGGAACTCCCTCCCTAACAGCGCTGTGGGTGTACCTGCACCACACGGGGACAAAATCCTGGAACTCCCTCCCTAACAGCGCCGTGGGTGTACCTACACCACACGGGGACAAAATCCTGGAACTCCCTCCCTAACAGCGCTGTGGGTGTACCTACACCACACGGACAAAATCCTGGAACTCCCTCCCTAGCAGCGCCGTGGGTGTACCTACACCACACGGACAAAATCCTGGAACTCCCTCCCTAACAGCGCCGTCGGTGTACCTACACCACAGGGACAAAATCCCGGAACTCCCTCCATAACAGCACCGTGGGTGTACCTACACCACAGGGACAAAATCCTGGAACTCCCTCCCTAACAGCGCAGTGGGTGTACCTAAACCACACGGACAAAATCCTGGAACTCACTCCGTAACAGCGCCGTGGGTGTACCTACACCACTGGGAAAAAATCCTGGAACTCCCTCCCTAACAGCGCCGTGGGTGTACCTACACCACAGGGACAAAATCCTGGAACTCCCTCCCTAACAGCGCCAAGGGTGTACCTACACCACACGGGGACAAAATCCTGGAACTCCCTCCCTAATAGCGCTGTGGGTGTACCTACACCACACACGGGACAAAATCCTGGAACTCCCTCCCTAACAGCGGCGTGGGTGTACCTACACGAAAGGGACAAAATCCTGGAACTCTCTCCCTAACAGTGCCGTGGGTGTACCTACACCACAGAGACAAAATCCTGGAACTCCATCCCTAACAGCGCTGTGGGTGTACCTACACCGCACGGGACAAAATCCTGGAACTCCCTCCCTAACAGCGCCGTGGGTGTACCTACACCACACGGACAAAATCATAGAACTCCCTCCCTAACATCGCCGTGGGTGTACCTACACCACAAGGACAAAATCCTGGAACTCCCTCCCTAACAGCGCGATGGGTGTACCTACACTACAGAGACAAAATCCTGGAACTCCCTCCCTAACATCGCCGTGGGTGTACCTACACCACACGGACAAAATCCTGGAACTCCCTCCCTAACAGCGCCATTGGTGTACCTACGCCACAGAGACAAAATCCTGGAACTCCCTCCCTAACAGCGCCGTGGGTGTACCTACACCACACGGACAAAATCCTGGAACTCTCTCCCTAACAGCGCCGTGGGTGTACCTACACCACACGGACAAAATCCTGGAACTCCCTCCCTAACAGCGCTGTGGGTGTACCTACACCACACGGACAAAATCCTGGAACAACCTCCCTAACAGCGCCGTGGGTGTACCTACACCACAGAGACAAAATCCTGGAACTCCCTCCCTAACAGCGCTGTGGGTGTACCTACACCGCACGGGACAAAATCCTGGAACTCCCTCCCTAACAGCGCCGTGGGTGTACCTACACCACAGGGACAAAATCCTGGAACTCCCTCCCTAACATCGCCGTGGGTGTACCTACACCACAGGGACAAAATCCTGGAAAACCCTCCCTAACAGCGCCATGGGTGTACCTACTCCACAGGGACAAAATCCTGGAACTCCCTCCCTAACATCGCCGTGGGTGTACCTAGACCACATGGACAAAATCCTGGAACTCTCTCCGTAGCAGCGCCGTGGGTGTACCTACACCACACGGACAAAATCCTGGAACTCCCTCCCTAACAGCGGCGTGGGTGTACCTACACCACACGGACAAAATCCTGGAACTACCTCCCTAACAGCACTGTGGGTGTACCTACACCACACGGGGACAAAATTATGGAACTCCCTCCCTAACAGCGGCGTGGGTGTACCTACACCACAGGGACAAAATCCTGGAACTCCGTCCCTAACAGCGCCGTGGGTGTACCTACACCACACGGACAAAATCCTGCAACGCCCTCCCTAACAGCGTCGTGGGTGTACATATACCACACGGACAAATTCCTGGAACACCCTCCCTAATAGCACAGTGGTTTACCTACACCACAGTGACAAAATCCTGGAAATCCCAACCTAACAGCGGCGTGGGGGTACCTACCCCAAAGGGACAAAATCCTGGAACTCCCTCCCTAACAGCACCGTGGGAGAACCTACACCACAGAGACAAAATCCTGGAACTCCCTCCCTAACAGCGCCGTGGGTGTACCTACACCACACGGACAAAATCCTGGAATCCCTCCCTAACAGCACCGTGGGTGTACCTACACCACAGAGACAAAATCCTGGAACACCCTCCCTAACAGCGCTGTGGGTGTACCTACACCGCACGGGACAAAATCCTGGAACTCCCTCCCTAACAGCGCCGTGGGTGTACCTACACCACAGGGACAAAATCCTGGAACTCCCTCCCTAACATCGCCGTGGGTGTACCTACACCACAGAGACAAAATCCTGGAACTCCCTCCCGAACAGCGCCATGGGTGTACCTACTCCACAGGGACAAAATCCTGGAACTCCCTCCCTAACAACGCCGTGGGTGTACCTAGACCACATGGACAAAATCCTGGAACTCTCTCCGTAACAGCGCCATGGGTGTACCTACACCACACGGACAAAATCCTGGAACTCCCTCCCTAACAGCGGCGTGGGTGTACCTACACCACACGGACAAAATCCTGGAACTACCTCCCTAACAGCACTGTGGGTGTACCTACACCACACGGGGACAAAATTCTGGAACTCCCTCCCTAACAGCGGCGTGGGTGTACCTACACCACACGGACAAAATCCTGGAACTACCTCCCTAACAGCACTGTGGCTGTACCTACACCACACGGGGACAAAATTCTTGAACTCCCTCCCTAACAGCGGCATGGGTGTACCTACATCACACGGACAAAATCCTGGAACTCCCTCCCTAACAGCGGCGTGGGTGTACCTACACCACACGGACAAAATCCTGGAACTCCCTCCCTAACAGCGCCGTGGGTGTACCTACACCAGAGGGACAAAATCCTGGAACTCCCTCCCTAACAGCGCCGTGGGTGTACCTCCACCACACGGGGACAAAATCCTGGAACTCCCTCCCTAACAGCGCCGTGGGTGTACCTACACCACAGGGACAAAATCCTGGAAGTCCCTCACTAACAGCGCCGTGGGAGTACCTACACCAGAGGGACAAAATCCTGGAACTCCCTCCCTAACAGCGCTGTGGGTGTACCTACACCACAGGGATAAAATCCTGGAACTCCCTCCCTAACAGCGCCGTGGGTGTACCTACAGCACACGGGGACAAAATCCTGGAACTGGCTCCCTAACGGCGCCGTGGGTGTACCTACACAACACGGGCAAAATCCTGGAACTCCCTCCCTAACAGCGCCGTGGGTGTACCTACACCACACGGGCAAAATCCTGGAACTCGCTCCCTAACAGCGCCGTGGGTGTACCTACACCACAGGGACAAAACTGGAACTCGCTCCCTAACAGAGCCGTGGGTGTACCTGCACAACACACGGGACAAAATCCTGGAACGTCCTCCCTAACAGCGCCGTGGGTGTACCTACACCACACACGGGACAAAATCCAGGAACTCACTCCCAAACAGCGCCGTGGGTGTACCTACACCACAGGGACAAAATACTGGAACTCCCTCCCAAACAGCACCGTGGGTGTACCTACACCACATGGACAAAATCCTGGAACTCCCTCCCTAACAGCGCCGTGGGTGTACCTACACCACACGAACAAAATCCTGGAACTCCCTCCCTAACAGCACTGTGGGTGTACCTACACCACAGGGACAAAATCCTGGAACTCCATCCGTAACAGCGCCGTGGGTGTACCTACACCACACACAGCGGACAAAATCCTGGAACTCCATCCCTAACAGCGCCGTGGGTGTACCTACACCACACGGGGACAAAATCCTGTAACTCCCTCCCTTTCAGCACTGTGGGTCTACCTACACCACAGGGACAAAATCCTGGAACTCCATCCCTAACAGCGCCGTGGGTGTACCTACACCACACACAGGGGACAAAATCCTGGAACTCCATCCCCAACAGCGCCGTGGGTGTACCTACACCACACAGAGGGTACAAAATCCTGGAACTCCCTCCCTAACAGCGCCGTGGGTGTACCTACACCAAACGGACAAAATCCTGGAACTCACTCCCTAACAGCGCCGTGGGTGTACCTACACTACACGGACAAAATCCTGGAACTCCCTCCCTAACAGCGCCGTGGGAGTACCTACACCACACGGGACAAAATCCTGGAAGTCCCTCCCTAACTGCGCCATGGGTGTACCTACACCACACACAAAATCCTGGAACTCCCTCCCTAACAGCGCCATGGGTGTACCTACACCACACACAAAATCCTGGAACTCCCTCCCTAACAGCGCCGTGGGTGTACCCACACCACACACATGGGACAAAATCCTGGAACTCCATCCCTACCAGCGCCGTGGGTTTACCTACACCACACGGGGACAAAATCCTGGAACTCCCTCCCTAACAGCACTGTGGGTGTACCTACACCACAGGGACAAAATCCTGGAACTCCATCCCGAACAGCGCCGTGGGTGTACCTACACCACACACGGGACAAAATCCTGGAACTCCATCCCTAACAGCGCCGTGGGTGTACCTACACCACACACAGGGAACAAAATCCTGGAACTCCATCCCTAACAGCGCCGTGGGTGTACCTACACCACACAGAGGGGACAAAATCCTGGAACTCCCTCCCTAACAGCGCCGTGGGTGTACCTACACCACACGGACAAAATCCTGGAACTCCCTCCCTAACAGCGCCGTGGGTGTACCTACACCACAGGGACAAAATCCTGGAACTCACTCCCTAACAGCGCCGTGGGAGTACCTACACCACACGGGACTAAATCCTGGAAGACCCTCCCTAACTGCGCCATGGGTGTGCCTACACCACACACAAAATCCTGGAACTCCCTCCCTAACAGCGCCATGGGTGTACCTACACCACACACAAAATCCTGGAACTCCCACCCTAACAGCGCCGTGGGTGTACCTACACCACAGGGACAAAATCCTGGAACTCCCTCCCTAACAGCGCCGTGGGTGTACCTACACCACACACAAAATCCTGGAACTCCGTCCCAAACAGAGCTGTGGGTGTACCTACACCACACAGACAAAATCCTGGAACTCCCTCCCTAACAGCGCCGTGGGTGTGCCTACACCACAGGGACAAAATCCTGGATCTCCCTCCCTAACAGCGCCGTGGGTGTGCCTACACCACAGGGACAAAATCCTGGAACTCCCTCCCTAACAGCGCCGTGGGAGTACCTACACCACACGGAGAAAATCCTGGAACTCCCTCCCTAACAGCGCTGTGGGTGTACCTACACCACACACGGGACAAAATCCTGGAACTTCCTCACTAACAGCGCCGTGGGTGTACCTACACCACACACGGGACAAAATCCTGGATCTCACTCCCTAACAGCGCCGTGGGTGTACCTACACCACAGGGACAAAATCCTGGAACTTCTTCCCTAACAGCGCCGTGGGTGTACCTACACCACACACGGGACAAAATCCTGGAACTCACTCCCTAACACCGCCGTGGGTGTACCTTCACCACAGGGACAAAATCCTGGAACTCCCTCCCTAACAGCGCCGTGGGTGTACCTACACCACAGGGACAAAATCCTGGAACTCACTCCCTAACAGCGCCATGGGTGTACCTACACCACACGGGGACAAAATCCTGGAACTCCCTCCCTAACAGCGCCGTGGGTGTACCTACACCACAGGGACCAAATCCTGGAACTCCCTCCCTAACAGCGCCGTGGGTGTACCTACACCACACGGACAAAATCCTGGAACACCCTCCCTAACAGCGCTGTGGGTGTACCTACACTACACACAGGCCAAAATCCTGGAACTCCCTCCCTAACAGCGCCGTGGGTGTACCTACACCACACGGGACAAAATCCTGGAACTCCCTCCCTAACAGCGCTGTGGGTGTACCTACACCACAGGGACAAAATCCTGGAAATCCCTCCCTAACAGCGCTGTGGGTGTACCTGCACCACACGGGGACAAAATCCTGGAACTCGCTCCCTAACAGCGCCGTGGGTGTACCTACACCACACGGGGACAAAATCCTGGAACTCCCTCCCTAACAGCGCTGTGGGTGTACCTACACCACACGGACAAAATCCTGGAACTCCCTCCCTAGCAGCGCCGTGGGTGTACCTACACCACACGGACAAAATCCTGGAACTCCCTCCCTAACAGCGCCGTCGGTGTACCTACACCACAGGGACAAAATCCTGGAACTCCCTCCCTAACAGCACCGTGGGTGTACCTACACCACAGGGACAAAATCCTGGAACACCCTCCCTAACAGCGCCGTGGGTGTACCTACACCACACGGACAAAATCCTGGAACTCACTCCGTAACAGCGCCGTGGGTGTACCTACACCACAGGGAAAAAATCCTGGAACTCCCTCCCTAACAGCGCCGTGGGTGTACCTACACCACAGGGACAAAATCCTGGAACACCCTCCCTAACAGCGCCAAGGGTGTACCTACACCACAGGGGGACAAAATCCTGGAACTCCCTCCCTAATAGCGCTGTGGGTGTACCTACACCACCGTGACAAAATCCTGGAAATCCCTCCCTAACAGCGGCGTGGGTGTACCTACAAGAAAGGGACAAAATCCTGGAACTCTCTCCCTAACAGCGCCGTGGGTGTACCTACACCACAGAGACAAAATCCTGGAACTCCCTCCCTAACAGCGCTGTGGGTGTACCTACACCGCACGGGACAAAATCCTGGAACTCCCTCCCTAACAGCGCCGTGGGTGTACCTACACCACACGGACAAAATCATAGAACTCCCTCCCTAACATCGCCGTGGGTGTACCTACACCACAAGGACAAAATCCTGGAACTCCCTCCCTAACAGCGCGATGGGTGTACCTACACTACAGAGACAAAATCCTGGAACTCCCTCCCTAACATCGCCGTGGGTGTACCTACACCACACGGACAAAATCCTGGAACTCCCTCCCTAACAGCGCCATTGGTGTACCTACACCACACGGACAAAATCCTGGAACTCCCTCCCTAACAGCGCTGTGGGTGTACCTGCACCACACGGGGACAAAATCCTGGAACTCGCTCCCTAACAGCGCCGTGGGTGTACCTACACCACACGGGGACAAAATCCTGGAACTCCCTCCCTAACAGCGCTGTGGGTGTACCTACACCACACGGACAAAATCCTGGAACTCCCTCCCTAGCAGCGCCGTGGGTGTACCTACACCACACGGACAAAATCCTGGAACTCCCTCCCTAACAGCGCCGTCGGTGTACCTACACCACAGGGACAAAATCCTGGAACTCCCTCCCTAACAGCACCGTGGGTGTACCTACACCACAGGGACAAAATCCTGGAACTCACTCCGTAACAGCGCCGTGGGTGTACCTACACCACAGGGACAAAATCCTGGAACTCCCTCCCTAA